>NW_024061718.1:0-97256 GCF_016432855.1 Salvelinus namaycush | reverse complement strand
TACGTGCTCCCACATCAGCAACAGAGGGAAAACGACACAGACAGACAGACGTCAGTGGGAACTCATGGTATTTATTTCCTGGAAGATAGAGAGAAAGAAAGTTAAAAGGTTCATGTCTGTTTCACATTTCTCTGGAAAAGGAATGAGCCAAGGGGAATGGGGCCTGAAGTTCATTGTACCTTTTAAAACCAGCATCCATTTCTGTGTTCCAATACTAAACCTGTCAACCTCAAAGGAGATGTTTTTGACACCACACTCCAAAAAGCATATCCTGCAGGTTCTAGTTTGTCTTATCTTGATTATTGTCCAGTCATGTGGTCGAGTGCTGCAAGGAAAGACCTAGTTAAGCTGCAGCTGGCCAATAACAAAGCTCTTGCTCTTCATTGTAAACAGAGGGCTGATATAAATAGTAGGCATGTCAGTCTCTCTTGGCTAAGAGTTTGGAGAGACTGACTGCATCACTTCTTCTTTTAATAAGAAACATTAATGTGTGGAAAATCCCAAAAGTTTGCATAGTCAACTTACACACAGCTCTGACACACACACTTACCCCACCAAACATGCCACCAGGAGTCTTTTCACGGTCCCCAAATCCAGAACAAATTCAAGAAAGCGTACAGTATTATATAAAGCCATTATTGCATGGAACGTTTCATCTCATGTTGCTCAAATAAACAGCAAACCTGGTTTAAAAAAAACAGAAAGCAACACCTCATGGCACAACGCCTCTCCCCTATTTGACCCAGATAGTTTGTGTGTATGTATTGACATGTGCCTTTAAAAAAACGTGTGGTTCTGTCCTTGAGCTGTTCTTGTCTATTAATGTTCCTTATTATGTCATGTTTCATGTTCTGTGTGGACCCCAGGAAGAGTAGCTGCTGCCTTTGCAACAGCTAATGGGGTTCGTAATAAGATACCAAAAAATACCAGAACACACACACAGTCGCAGAAACAAACACATGCACACGCGCACACACACACCCTTCCAGACGCCAGTGGAAATGTACTACTGTATTTTCTGGTGTGTTCTTTCTTTCATTAGCCTGTGTCAGCATATTCCACAGCCCTCATCCCCCTCCTCTCTTCTCTCTGGATATAAAGAATGAAACAGAAGGGACAAAAGGAAGAGTAGAGCTGTTGGAATTGATGTCAGTTGTCCACATGGACCCAATATCCTCTTAGCCAGGCACTGGAGTTAGTTTCACTGTCTGCTGCTAACGGGATGTTTCCTCACTCTCTCTCTTTCTGTTACTCTCCTTTCTTTCTCTCTCTCTCTCTTTCTGTTACTCTCCTTTCTTTCTCTGTCTCCTTCTCCTCCCCCTCTACAGTATCTCTCTAACTGTGTCTGTTCATCCCCCTTTAACTCTCTCTCTCTCTCGCTCTCTCTCTCTCTCTCTCTCTCTCTCTTGCTCTCTCTCTCTCTCTCTCTCTCTCTCTCTCTCTCTCTCTCTCTCTCTCTCTCTCTCTCTCTCTCTCTCTCTGTCTCTCTCTCTCTCTCGCTCTCTCTCTCTCTCTCTCTCTCTCTCTCTCTCTCACACACACACTCTCTCTCTCTCTCTCTCTCTCTCTGTCTCTCTCTCTCTCGCTCTCTCTCGCTCTCTCTCGCTCTCTCTCGCTCTCTCTCTCTCTCTCGCTCACTCTCTTTCTCTCGCTCACTCTCTCTCTCTCTCTCTTTCTCTCTCTCTCTCACTCTCTGTCTCTCTCTCTCTCTCTCACTCCTCTCCCTCTCTCTCTCTCTCTCTCTCTCTCTCTCTCTGTCTCTCTCTCTCTGTCTCTCTTTCTATTTCTCTGTATCTCTCTGTCTCTCTCTCTCTCTCTCTCTCTCTCTCACTCCTCTCTCTCTCTCTCTCTCTCTCTCTCGCTCTCTCTCTGTCTGAGTTCAGGGTTTGGCACCTAAACCACTTCCCAGTCTGACTAGCACAATAACACAGACCAGTGAGCTGAGGACACACTCACTCAGAGACAGAAAGAGACACACACTCACAAACACACACAGACACTTTTATACACATAATCAAATGCCAGGCTTTGCTTTTTGCTTTTATTGCAGGAGAGTGATAGTCATTTTAGCTTCTCTCAAGCAGTGCTATATTGATATCCAGGATTAACTCAATTTTACATTCTCAATGTGTTTTGCTACTGTGCGGGTGTGCGGGTGTGTGTGTGTGTGTGTGTGTGTGTGTGTGTGTGTGTGTGTGTGTGTGTGTGTGTGTGTGTGTGTGTGTGTGTGTGTGTGTGTGTGTGTGTGTGTGTGTGTGTGTGTGTGTGTGTGTGTGTGCGTGTGTGTGTCTTTAAGCTTGTAGATGCCATCCCACCAGAGGCAGTGTGAACAAGTGCCCCCTTCTTCCCCTCTCTGTCTTTCATTCTCTCCTCCTTCTCTATCCCTCCTCTCATTCTCTCCTCCTTCTCTGTCCCTCCTCTAATTCTCTCCTCCTTCCCTTTCCCTCCTCTCATTCTCTCCTCCTTCTCTTTCCCTCCTCTCATTCTCTCCTCCTTCTCTTTCCCTCCTTTCATTCTCTCCTCCTTCTCTTTCCCTCTTATTCCCTCCCTCACTGCAGCCGAGGTGAGTAAAACATTTAAACGTGTTAACCCTCGCAAGGCTGCAGGCCCAGACGGCATTCCCAGCCGCGTCCTCAGAGCATGCGCAGACCAGCTGGCTGGTGTGTTTAAGGACATATTCAATCAATCCTTATCCCAGTCTGCTGTTCCCACATGCTTCAAGAGGGCCACCATTGTTCCTGTTCCCAAGAAAGCTAAGGTAACTGAGCTAAACGACTACCGCCCCGCAGCACTCACTTCCGTCATCATGAAGTGCTTTGAGAGACTAGTCAAGGACCATATCACCTCCACCCTACCTGACACCCTAGACCCACTCCAATTTGCTTACCGACCCAATAGGTCCACAGACGACGCAATCGCAACCACACTGCACATTGCCCTAACCCATCTGGACAAGAGGAATACCTATGTGAGAATGCTGTTCATCGACTACAGCTCAGCATTTAACAACATAGTACCCTCCAAACTTGTCATCAAGCTCGAGACCCTGGGTCTCGACCCCGCCCTGTGCAACTGGGTCCTGGACTTCCTGACGGGCCGCCCCCAGGTGGTGAGGGTAGGTAACAACATCTCCACCCCGCTGATCCTCAACACCGGGGCCCCACAAGGGTGCGTTCTGAGCCCTCTCCTGTACTCCCTGTTCACCCACGACTGCGTGGCCATGCACGCCTCCAACTCAATCATCAAGTTTGCGGACGACACTACAGTGGTAGGCTTGATTACCAACAACGACGAGACGGCCTACAGGGAGGAGGTGAGGGCCCTCGGAGTGTGGTGTCAGGAAAATAACCTCACACTCAACGTCAACAAAACAAAGGAGATGATTGTGGACTTCAGGAAACAGCAGAGGGAGCACCCCCCTATCCACATCGATGGGACAGTAGTGGAGAAGGTGGAAAGTTTTAAGTTCCTCGGCGTACACATCACGGACAAACTGAATTGGTCCACCCACACAGACAGCGTTGTGAAGAAGGCGCAGCAGCGCCTCTTCAACCTCAGGAGGCTGAAGAAATTCGGCTTGTCACCAAAAGCACTCACAAACTTCTACAGATGCACAATCGAGAGCATCCTGTCCGGCTGTATCACCGCCTGGTACGGCAACTGCTCCGCCCACAACCGCAAGGCTCTCCAGAGGGTAGTGAGGTCTGCACAACGCATCACCGGGGGCAAACTACCTGCCCTCCAGGACACCTACACCACCCGATGTCACAGGAAGGCCATAAAGATCATCAAGGACAACAACCACCCAAGCCACTGCCTGTTCACCTCGCTTCCATCCAGAAGGCGAGGTCAGTACAGGTGCATCAAAGCAGGGACCGAGAGACTGAAAAACAGCTTCTATCTCAAGGCCATCAGACTGTTAAACAGCCACCACTAACATTTAGTGGCCGCTGCCAACATACTGACTCAACTCCAGCCACTTTAATAATGGGAATTGATGGAAATTATGTAAAAATGTACCACTAGCCACTTTAAACAATGCCACTTAATATAATGTTTACATACCCTACATTACTCATCTCATATGTATATGTATATACTGTACTCTATATCATCTACTGCATCTTGCCATCTTTATGTAATACATGTATCACTAGCCACTTTAAACTATGCCACTTTATGTTTACATACCCTACATTACTCATCTCATATGTATATACTGTACTCTATACCATCTACTGCATCTTGCCTATGCCGTTCTGTACCATCACTCATTCATATATCTTTATGTACATATTCTTTATCCCTTTACACTTGTGTGTATAAGGTAGTAGTTGTGGAATTGTTAGGTTAGATTACTTGTTGGTTATTACTGCATTGTCGGAACTAGAAGCACAAGCATTTCGCTACACTCGCATTAACATCTGCTAACCATGTGTATGTGACAAATAAAATTTGATTTGATTTATTCTCTCCTCCTTCTCTTTCCCTCCTCTCATTCTCTCCTTCTTCTCTTTCCCTCCTCTCATTCTCTCCTCCTTCTCTTTCCCTCCTCTTATTCTCTGTTCCTTCTCTTCCCCTCCTTTCATTCTCTCCTCCTTCTCTTTCCCTCTCATTCTCTCCTCCTTCTCTTTCCCTCCTCTCATTCTCTCCTCCTTCTCTTTCCCTCTCATTCTCTCCTCCTTCTCTTTCCCTCCTCTCATTCTCTCCTCCTTCTCTTTCCCTCCTCTTATTCTCTGCTCATTCTCTTTCCCTCCTCTAATTCTCTGCTCCTTCGCTCGGCCATCCCTCATCCTCTTAGGAAAGCAGAGGAGCATGGAGTGGAAATAGGAAGCCAATAAAGACACTGCCAGAGCCCATACACACATTAGCCCTCACACTGTTACTGATGGAGAGGGAGGGAGGGAGGGAGGGAGGGAGGGAGGGAGGGAGGGAGGGAGGGAGGGAGGGGAGGGAGGGAGGGAGGGAGGGAGGGAGGGAGGGAGGGAGGGAGGGAGGGAGGACTGTACTATTGACACCAGGGAGGATGGGGCCATTGACTCATGCTGGTAATGCCAAATCCGGACTCTGCTATCATCATGACATTTTTCCACTCCTAAATCGTTCAGTGTTGGTGATCACATTGCCCACTGGAGCGGCCTCTTCTTGTTTTTAGCTGATAGGAGTGGAACACGATTTGGTCGCCTGCTGCAATAGCCCATCCATGACGAGGATCGACGAGTTGTGCTGTTAGCTTGCCCTCTCGCCATTTTCTTTCGACCTCTCTCATAAACAAGCTGTTTTAACCCACAGGACTGCCTCTGACTGGATGTTTTTTGTTTGTTGCAACATTCTCTGGGTACCCTTGTCACTGTCTTTTCTGAGATACTGGATGTGTTGTGCCTGGCACCGACGATCATACCACTCTCAAAGTTGAGCAGTACCTGAATATCGCAATGCCTATCTGCCTGCTTTATAAAGCAAGCTACAGCCACGTGACTCACTGTCTGTAGTAGCGATCCATTTTTGTGTACCTAATTAACTGGCCAGGGAGTGTAGTCTACTCTAGCTAAACATCACACAACTATTGAGGGGGAGAGAGAGAGAGAGAGGGGGAGAGAGAGAGAGAGAGAGAGAGAGAGAGAGAGAGAGAGAGAGAGAGAGAGAGAGAGAGAGAGAGAGAGAGAGAGAGAGAGAGAGAGAGAGAGAGAGAGAGAGAGAGAGAGAGAGAGAGAGAGAGAGAGAGAGAGAGAGAGAGAGAGAGAGAGAGGAGAGAGAGCGAGAGAGAGAGAGAGAGAGAGAGAGAGAGAGAGGAGAGAGAGGAGAGAGAGAGAGAGAGAGAGAGAGAGAGAGAGAGAGAGAGAGAGAGAGAGAGAGAGCAGCGCTGCAGCTTGAGCCCCACCCTCTTCAACATAGTATATATGAATTGGCGAGGGCACTAGAACTGTCTGCAGCACCTAGCTTCACCCTACTGGACTCAGAAATCAAATGTCTACTTTTTGCAGATGATCTGGTTTCTCTGTCCCCAATGAAGGACAGCCTACAGCAGAACCTAGATCTTCTGCACAGATTCTGTCAGATTTAGGCCAGTGAATCTCAATAAGACAAAAATAATGGTGTGCCAAAAAATATCCAGTAGCCAAGGCAACAAATAGAAATTCTATCTAGACACTGTTACCATAGATCACAAAAATAAATACATCTACCTCGGCCTAAACATCAACACCACAGGTTACTTTCACAAGGCTCTGAATAATCTAACAGAAAAGGCAAGACGGGCCTTCTATGCCATCAAAGGAACATAAAACTCAACATCCCAATTAGGATCTGGCTAAAAATACTTCAATCAGTTGTCGAGCCCAGTGCCCTCTATTGTTGTGAGGTCAAGGGGTGAACTCACCAACCAAGAATTCACTAAATGGGACAAACACCCAATAGAGACTTTGCATGCAGAATTCTGCAAAAAATCTACTTTGTGTATGCAAAACCCAAAACAATGCATGCAGAGCAGAATTAGGACTATACCCACTAGTTATCAAAATCCAGAAGGAAAAGGAAGCGATGCCCAAAATGAACAGATATTTATCTGTTAATTTATATTCCCTTTCATACTTCAAGTACTTGCACATTGTTATAACACTGTACATGGCCAATAATATAACATTTGAAATGTCTATATTCTTTTAAAACTTTTGTGACTGTAATGTTTACTAATGTTTCCATTGTTTATTTCCCTTTTGTTTATTGTCTATTTCATTTGGCAATGTAAACATATGTTTCCCGTGCCAATAAACCCCTTTGAATTGATTTGAATTGAATTGAAAAAGTAAACTAAGTAATGTTCTGTCTGAAGCTACTTCTGAAGCCAAAAAGTAAAAGACAATAATCTATAGATATTTTTGTCATATAAAGCTAAGTAAATAAGGCTACTAAGCTACCAAGCTGCTAGGACAGAACAGACCTGGCTGCAACTTCAATGTGAAGTGAGATGTGTGAAAACTCTTGAGCCCACCCAGCAATGGCACCCAAATATAGAGGCCTTTGAAGCCCCCTACTCCATGACTTCCCCCTGTGCAGATGTCATCACAGTACAGTACCCCTTGGATATTAAAATTAACACTGCATGGAATACGGTGGAAAATTGCAAGATTATGTTAAAATACTTTTATTGCATCAAATGGTTGTTTTATGCAACATAATAGAGGATTCTATTAACTAGTGTGTGTTCTACTGAGGATGGGCCTCTGGGAGATTGACAGGAGATTTATGATGTCTTTTTGTCTTTTGGGATGACCCCAGGGCCAGACCATGGTCTGTACACAAAGATGACTGTTTTACAGCATATACTGTCTGCTGTGAATTATAGGTATCTTTCATACAAATCTATACCTTATGACCCATTCTATATATCTGTTGTACGTCAGGTAGGCTGAAAGGGGTGTATCTTGGCTATAAAAGACCTTTGTAATTTTGTCTCAGGGCTCTCAACGAATCATCTGAGGGTGATTCGTTGACCAGCCATCGCTATTGCAAAGCTTTCACGAATAAAGATGTATTTTAAGTATAACTCTGACTTGTGTGTGTCACGCCCTGGCCTTAGTATTCTTTGTTTTCTTTATGTTTTTTAGTTAGGTCAGGGTGTGACATGGGGAATGTATGTGTTTTTTTAGTGTCTAGGGGTGTTGTATGTGTATGGAGCAGTGTCTATGTGTAGTGTTTGTGTCAGCACTATTTGTCATTATAGCTTCACGGTCGTCAGTTTGTTATTTTGTTAGTTTGTGTATAGTGTTCGTTTCGTGTTTTTCTCTCTTCTAAATAAAAGAAGATGTATTTTGCACACGCTGCGCCTTGGTCCTCTCTCTCACCCATAGACGATCGTGACAGTGTGATAAGTTTGTCTCCTCATTTGATAATACAGAAATGAACCACCACAGGAATGAGTACAAGGACAATCCAGAGACCTTTAAAAAAAAAATATTAACCCATCCACCACCCCCCCATATATTTTTTGTGTTTTACAGCTTTTCTGCTACATATACATACATTTTACATACCACATTTTACATACAATGTATTTTATATAAAGCAATTACATAATTAAAAATATATATATTTCACCTTTATTTAACCAGGTAGGCCAGTTGGGAACAAGTTTCATTTACAACTGCGACCTGGCCAAGATAAAGCAAAGCAGTAAGACACAAACAACACAGAGTTACAAATGGGATAAACAAACGTACAGTCAATAACACAATAGAAAAGTACATATACAGTGTGTGCAAATGTAGTAAGATTAGGGAGGTAGGGCAATAAATAGGCCATAGTGGCGAAATAATTACAATTTAGCAATTAAACACTGGAGTGATAGATGTGCAGAAGATGAATGTGCAAGTAGAGATACTGGGGTGCAAAGGAGCAAAACAGTAAATAACAGTATGGGGATGAGGTAGTTGGGTGGGCTATTTACAGATGGGGATGAGGTAGTTGGGCGAGCTATTTACAGGTGGGCTATTTACAGGTGCAATGGTCGGGTAAGCTGCTCTGACATCTGATACTTAATTAGTGAGGGAGATGTAAGTCTCCAGCTTCAGTGATTTTTGCAATTCGTTCCAGTCATTGGCAGCAGAGAACTGGAAGGAAAGGCGGCCAAAGGAAGTGTTGGCATTGGGAGTGACCAGTGAAATATACCTGCTGGAGCGCGTGCTACGGGTGGGTGCTGCTATGGTGACCAGTGAGCTGAGATAGGGCAGGGCTTTACCTAGCAAAGACTTATAGATAACCTGGAGCCAGTAGGTTTGGCGACGAATATGAAGCGAGGGTCAGCCAACGAGAGCATACAGGTCGCAGTGGTGGGTAGTATATGGGGCTTTGGTGACAAAACGGATGGGACTGTGATAGACTACATCCAATTTGTTGAGTAGAGTGTTGGAGGCTATTTTGTAAATGACATTGCCGAAGTCAAGGATCGGTAGGATAGTCAGTTTTACGAAGGTATGTTTGGCAGCATGAGTGAAGTATGCTTTGTTGCAAAATAGGAAGCCGATTCTAGATTTAATTTTGGATTGGAGATGCTTAATGTGAGTCTGGAAGGAGAGTTTACAGTCTAACCAGACACCTAGGTATTTGTAGCCGCTCCAGAAGGCGTATTTTCTTCTGTTGAAGCCATTTTGTTGTGGATTTACTTCTGTGTTTTGGGTCGTTGTCCTGTTGCATCAACAAACTTCTGTTGAGCTTCAATTGGGAGACATAGACTTACATTCTCCTGCAAAATGTCTTGATGAACGTGGGAATTCATTTTTCAATCGATGATGGCAAGCTGTCCAGGCCCTGAGGCAGCAAAGCAGCCTCAAACCATGATGCTCCCTCCACCATACTTTACAGTTGTGTGTTGTGTGTTCCTTCCAAACAACTCGACTTTAGTTTAATCTGTCCACAGAATTTTTTGCCAGTAGTGCTGTGAACATCCAGGTGCTCTTTTGCGAACACCAGACGTGCACCAATGTTTTTTTTTTGTACAACAGTGGTTTCTTCCGTGTTGTCCTCACATGAACACCATTCTTGTTTAGTGTTTTACGTATCGTAGACAGAGATGTTAGCATGTTCCAGAGATTTCTGTAAGTCTTTAGCTGACACTCTAGGATTCTTCTTAACCTCATTGAGCATTCTGCGCTGTGCTCTTGCAGTCATCTTTGCAGGATGGCCACTCCTAGAGAGAGTAGCAACAGTACTGAACTTTCTCCATTTATAGACAATTTGTCTTTACAGTCCAAAAGTAAAGGTTCCAAGAATATCCTTTAGGGGTTCTTCAAATTGAAACTGTGGGGGAACCCCTATAAGTTCTTCGAAGAACCCAATTTATTTTAAATAAAATGTACAATAAAAACATACCTAAAAAATGAATCATAAGTAAACTGACAATACTGTAGACTTGATGCTAAATACTGATTTGTTGTGTGTGTGTGTGTGTGTGTGTGTGTGTGTGTGTGTGTGTGTGTGTGTGTGTGTGTGTGTGTGTGTGTGTGTGTGTGTGTGTGTGTGTGTGTGTGTGTCCAACAACCACTTGTCCAACAACCACTTAGTTATGTTAGGAAGTTTGCCATCTTTATGACCGGCCCTGGTAACTTCACCCCAACTTCTCTTATCCCCAGAACACAGTAACTTAATTTAGAACATAAGTGTTTTTCTGAAATGTTTGTGAAATTTTCCAGAAAATAATAAAATACAGCCCTAGCAGAGCCCCAAGTCCCATGGGGACGTCCTCTAGGGCGTGGATGTTCTCCCCATCAAAGGCCAGCGTGATTTCACTCTCATGGTGAAATGGAGTTCTGCCGATGTGCAGTAAAGGAGTGGGGAGCAGTGAAATCTGTGTCAACAAGAGAAAGAAAAGATGCATTTTTATTTGACCAGGTAAGTTGACTGAGAACACATTCTCATTTACAGCAACGACCTGTGGAATAGTTACAGAGGAGAGTAGGGGGATGAATGAGCCAATTGTAATACATAAACAATCAACAAAGAACATAACAAATGTTCAGCCTTAGTTTTATATAAGCATGCACACTTATGTTTATGAAGAAACAGATTATTTGTGCATAGGCATACCTTGTCATGGACATAAAGGCCACTCGGGTTCTCATTGAAGAGGTAGGGCAAGAGCAGGATCGCTGCTGTGGTCTCCAGTCCTAGTAAACTAAAGTAATGATCTTACTACTCTTGCTAATTTTATTACAAAATACATGAGAGAAAGGGAAAGAATAAGAGCAAATACACCTGTGTGCCTCTTCTGTATTGTCCTTCAGGGACTGTCGAAATAGCAGGATGATGTCCTCACCACTGCCTCGCCTCTCTACCTCTGCTAGTCCTTGAATTATCTTTTTGTCTATATCCATTCCATGGACTTGATTCATTTCTGAGAAGATCTGAAAATATAATTTTCACACATTGGTATGCTAATAGATTTCAGTTTGTATTGACTGCTGTGTAGGTTAAATGTACACTTCAAATGCAGCTGTCCTACAACATATCCGTACCTTCTTCTTGATCCCAATTGTGTTGTGTTCATGTTCTGTCCTATAAGAATTTCAAAGGAAGATAAAATGTGTCAATGACCTCAACCCAGTCTTCCAGAGTGTTCACAGTCAGCCCACTGACACCCTTCTCAGATCACAGAAAAATCAGTCTACTTGAACAAAGCAATACTCAATCATGAAGTATCAAAGCTTAAGAAACTGCACACATTTTTTTAAATGCTATAGATGGAAGGAAAGTAGTGTAGAAACCCACCAAAAAACAATTAGGCAACAACAAATTCAATCCCTTTGAGACAACTTCCTGGACAAAACATTTCACTGAAATAGCGAAGGTGTAAACTTGGCAGTAGAAAGCCTAAACAGTATATTTGACCTTCCAGCTTCCCTATCCAATTTAAAAATGTCAAGCAGAAAACCTAAAGTTAAAAACAATGACAAAAGGTTTGATGAAGAATGCAAAAACATAAGAAAGAAATTGAGAAACCTATCCAACCAAAAACATAGAGACTCAGAAAACCTGAGCCTACACCTTCACTTTGGTGAATCACTGAAACAATACAGAAATACACTACGGAGGGGCCTCCTGGGTGGCGCAGTGGTCTAAGGCACTGCATCGCAATGCTAGCTGTGCCACCAGAGACTCTGGGTTCGAGCCCAGGCTTTGTCGCAGCCAGCCGTGACCGGGAGGCCCAAGGGGTGGTGCACAATTGGCCCAGCATCGTCCGGGTTAGGGAGGGTTTGGCCGGCAGGGATATCCTTGTCTCATCGCGCACTAGTGACTCCTGTGGCGGGCCAGGCGCAGTGCATGCTAACCAGGTCACTAGGTGTACGGTGTTTCCTCCAACACATTGGTGCGGCTGGCTTCCGGGTTGGATGTGCGCTGTGTTAAGAAGCAGTGTGGCTTGGTTGGGTTGTGTTTCGGAGGACGCATGGCTCTTGACCTTCGCCTCTCCCGAGTCTGTACGGAGTTGTAACGATGAGACAAGACAGTAACTACTAACAATTGGATACCACGGAAAAGGGGGTAAAAAAAAGAAATACACTATGGAAAATGAAGTAACATCATGTCAGAAATCAGCTCAATGTTATTGAATAATCCATAGAATCTAACCACTTCTGGGAAAATTAGAACACACTAAACAAACAATGACACAAAACAGAGATGAATGGATAAACCACTTCTCTAATCTTATTGGCCCTATAACAAAGAACAAAGCAAAAACATGTAGATTATCAATTACAAATGTTAGAATCAACAAAATAAAACCCTCCAACCCCAAAAGGCCTGTGGTGTATTCTAAATGAAATTAGAAAATATGTAGACCAATTGGCTATACTTAAACTCTTTAACATCTTCAGCTCTGGCATCTTACCCAATATTTGGAACCACGGACCGATCACCCCAATCCACAAAGTGGAGACAAATTTGACCCCAATAACTACAGTACCGTTGGATATGTGTCAACAGCAACCTTGGGAAAATCCTCTGCATTATCATTAACAGCAGACTTGAACATTTCCAAACTACCGTACGACAGACCACATATTCACGCTATACACCCTAAATGAGAAACAAACTAAACAAAACAAAGGCAAAGTCTTCTTGTGCTTTGTTGATTTCCCAAAATCTTTCGACTCAATTTGGCATGAGGGTCTGCTATACAAATTGATGGAAAGTGGTGTTGGGGGGGGCGCTAGAGAGCGTGCTATGGAGTAGACGTGCTTTGCTAGAGCTCCGCTCAATTTTGAAACAAATTAGTATTTATCTTAACCTCTCACAACCTATAACTTCAAACAAATATGACAAAGGGAAAAGGCACCAAAAAAGGGGGCGCTAAACAAGATAATTGGAATGAGATAGACAACGAACCAATTTCAACGTCGCCGACCCACGAGGAGCTAGCTGAAGAGGCTAGCTTCCAAGAGTTCCCCACAGACCCTACTCAAAGTGACATACTGGCTGCCATAAACTCACTAAGCAAGAAGGTGGACACAAGGTTGGCTGATATCTCAAAGAGTATTGGGACTTTGGCCGAAACTGTGAAGGCAACTAAGGGAAGGGTGCACGAGGTTGAGCAGACGACAGTCAATCACGAGGCCAGGCTACAGGACAGTGCGCAACGGTGCGCAACGTTCAAAAATGACAACAAAACCCTGAAGGCCCGACTGGAAATGCTCGAGTCGCATTCAAGACGCCAGAACATCCGAATATGTGGGATCCAGGAGGACACTGAGAAAGGGAAACCCACTGAATTTGTCTCGGAGCTGATATCGGCATTGCTGGGGAGTGAACACTTCAAAACGGCCATCCTGATCGACCGCGCACACAGATCACAGGCAACGAAGCCGGCCAAGGGCGGGCCACCAAGGCCATTCATTGTAAGGCTGCACTATCCCCAGACCAGGGATCTCATCCTCAAGCTGGCTGGTCAAAAGTTCCCCCTTAACTACAACGGAGCCAGGGTGTCTTTCTACCCAGATCTTACCCTGTAGGTGAGGAACCAACGGAAAGAGTATGATGAGGTACGCAACAAATGCAGGGCGGCCAACATCCGATATGGATTCCTCTTCCCAGCCCGGTTTAAGGTGACAGTCGAGGGATCAACACGTACGTTTGACAACGCAAAAGAGGCCGATCTGTTCTTGACAAGCAAGCTCCCCGGCTGAGGATACAGAACGGCTGTGCCACTCGGCTAAATGGCCAAATACAGGCCAGGAATGTGTTTGAATTGAATTTCCGGCCTATGTCTTTTCGATCAGAAGATCAGAAATTGGGACTTATATGATAGGTGAGATGTTGTGGCTAATATAGCATTGTTTGGCATGTCATGTTTTAGCGCCACTCACCCCCTAACGTGAGAGTTAGGTTAAGTGTTATTTAATATTAGTTTATATGCGGAGCATCTATAGACGACGAGTTAGTTCAAGCTGTATGTCTAGACACCCTAAGGTTTGTGTGTTAGCCAAGGAGTGCTTCGTTTGGGGAAGTCACTCAGTAAAGTGATGGGAGGGGGGATGGGGTCTGTGTTTTATGTTCACGTTTATTAATACAGGTGGCTTGACAAGCTCCCGTACGGCGGGACGTTTTTCTTCTGGGTTTTGTATGACAGCAGCAATTTGCTTTAAAATAAGAAATGCCACATAGTGACCGAGCACAGAGTAGACCAGGTGGAATAAAGATAGTCAGCTGGAACTGTAATGGCTTAGGCCATGTCGTGAAACGAGCTAAGGTTTTTTCTCATCTTAAATCACTGGGTGCTGACATAGTGCTTCTTCAAGAAACTCATATTAAACGCTCCGCGCAGGCCAAGCTACGAGTCGGCTGGATCGGTCAGATATACCAGTCTAACTTTGATGCAAAAGCGAGAGGGGTAGCAATCCTGATAAGGAAAAACATTCCTTTTGTTTACTCAACCTCGATTTCAGATCCTAATGGTCGGTATATTATTGTGGCTGGTACACTGAATTCAAACCAATAACCTTGGTCAATTTATATGGACCCAATTTCGATGATCCATTATTTTTTCAAAGGGTATTTAAGGCCATACCAAATATCTCGGATACAAGTGTTATTGTTGGAGGTGACTTTAACTGTACGTTAGATCCTCTTTTAGATAAACAGCTATCAAGGTCACTTCAACAATCAAATGCCAGTGTCTGTCTAAATACATTGATGACAAACCTTAACATTGTCGATATTTGGAGACTGACGCACCCAACAGACAGGGATTATTCTTTCTTTTCATCAGTTCATAAATCATATTCCAGAATTGACTATTTTTTGTTGGACTCCAAACTAATTTCAGCAGCTGAGTCGGTTACCTATCACCCCATTCTAATTACGGACCACTCTCCTCTGTCCATGGTGCTGAAACTCGACAATATGTCGACAGGACGGCGACCGTGGCGCTTAGACGCATACCTGTTGAAAGATGAGGCTTTTTGTCAGTATTTGAAGGAGCAGATTGCCTTTTTCCTTGGAACTAACGACACGGGGGATGTTGACGACTCCACCCTTTGGGAATCTCTAAAGGCTGTGATTAGAGGTTACATTATTTCTTATACATCAGAGAGGAAGAAACGTGCCAATACTAGGCTGAGAAAAATTGAAAGAGAGTTAGGGGAACAGGAGAACGTTTTTAGGACAAATTCCTCGTATACAGTCCTTGAGAAGATCACAAAGTTAAAATATGAATACAATACAATCCTTTCGAAACGGGTGGGCTCTTTACTTGCTAGAACGCAACAAAGTTATTTTGAACTGGGGGACAAACCACATAAATTATTAGCAAGACAGCTAAGGCATGTACAGGCATCTAGAGCTATTCACAAAATAAAAGACAAGAAGGGTAAAATAGTAACAGATCCGCAGGACATTAATAAATGCTTTGCGCAGTTTTACTCAGAGCTATACCAATCAAAATGCGATGCTACTGATCCACAAACTATGGAACGCTTTCTCGCTGAATGTGAACTTCCTTAACTAGACAGGGGGGCAGCTGCTGCACTCGATGCAGGGATAACCTTAGAGGAAATTAACACAGCGATAGCACAATTTCCAAACAGCAAGGCCCCTGGGCCCGATGGATATGTAATAGAATTCTATAAGAAATACTGCGCTAGTCTATCTCCACTTATGTTGCGAATGTTTCAACAATCCAAAGAAAATGCCAAACTCCCGCAAACACTGTATGAGGCTACAATAGCCCTGATCTTGAAAAAAGATAGAGATTCCATGGAGATGTCGTCGTATCTTCCCGTGTCGTTACTCCCCATAGAAAACAAGGTGTTGACAAAGATATTGGCAAACCGATTGAAAAAATATATTTCAGACATCATACACCCTGACCAGACAGGTTTTATCCCGGGCCGACATATATACTACAATTTGAGACGCCTTTTCAACGTAATGTATCATGATCATAAAGTTGAGGCAGTGGTAATAGCTCTTGATGCAGAGAAGGCGTTTGATCAGATTGAGTGGAAGTATATGATGTCGGTTCTGGAGCATTTCGGGTTTGGAAAGGAATTTATTAATTGGATAAGAATTATTTATGCACACCCAATGGCGTCCGTGGTGACCAATCAGGAAATGTCGCAGTCATTCCGCCTGTTCAAGGGCTGCCGACAGGGGTGCCCTATTTCGCCTGCTCTCTTCGCTATGGCCACGGAACCCCTTGCTACTGGCATTCGGGCATGTGCCGATATAGCTTCTGTTAAAATAAAAGACACACAGCACAAAATTTCCCTATATGCAGACGATGTTCTTTTGTTTTTGTCCAAGCCTAAAACTTCTATTCCCCCCTTACTTAACTTGATAAACACATTCGGCTCCTTCTCTGGCTACAAGATAAACTGGCAAAAAAGTGAGTTGATGCCAATATCACGGCCTGTGGATATGCAATTTCTGCAATCTACCCCGTTTAGAACAGTGAGGGACAAGTTCACAAGCCTTGGCATTGTAGTGACAAGAGACCTTGATCAGCTATTGAAAGAGAATTGGGACATGAAAATATATCAGCTTAAACAAAATATAGATTTTTGGAAAACTCTGCCTATTTCCTTGGTTGGTCGTATAAACGCTATTAAAATGGTTGTCCTACCCAGGTTTCTTTACCTCTTCCAATGTCTACCCAATTTCATACCACAAAGCTACTTTAAGAAACTGGATTCAATAGTAACTCCATTTTTATGGGATAATAAGGCAGCCAGAATTTCAAAGAAGCATTTATGCAAGTACAAGATAGAGGGGGGCTTTGGCCTTCCGCACTTCAAACTGTATTATTGGGCTGCTAATCTGAACATTGTGTCTTTCTGGAGGGAAAGTTTACCTGCGATGAGACAGAAGGATATGCCTTCATGGCTTTTGATCGAGCAGGCCTCCTGTCAACGTTCCTCACTCCCTGCACTTGTTAATAGCCCATCATATGTGAAAAAAGCCACTTATGACACCAATCCAGTCATTTGTCATACGCTTAGGATCTGGAAACAGATTAGGGATTTTCTTAACATACCCACTGTTTACATAGACAGCCCGATTAGCCTGAATCATGCTTTCCACCCTGCATTGGATGATGTGGTGTTTTCACAGTGGAGGGAGAAGGGGCTCACAACAATTGGTAATCTATACATAGATGGTCAGTTAGCTTCATTTCAACAATTACAGGCAAAGTTCAACATGCCAACAACACATTTTTTCAGATACCTCCAAATCAGGAATTTCTTAAGGACACATATCCCACAGTATGGCATGAAGCCAAATAGTCCTACATTAGATAGCTTGATCCTTGTCAAACCCCATTCAAAAGGGTCGGTCTCTAGACTGTATGATGTGCTACAGGCCCACATAGAGGTATCCACAGACACCATTAAAAGGGCTTGGGAACAAGAACTTGGTTCAGAAATCTCAAATGAGGACTGGATAGAAGCTCTCAGGAATATAAACCACAGTTCAGTGAATGCCAGACACAACCTTGTACAGTTTAAGGTGATACACAGGTTACACTACTCAAAAGTAAAACTGCATAAAATATTCCCGGACACCTCACCACTGTGTGAGAGGTGCAAGCAGGAGGAGGGGACGTTGACCCACTTATTCTGGACATGCCCTAAGTTACATGCTTACTGGGCTCTCATTTTTGATTACTTATCTAAGGCCTTTGATAGAGTTCTAGCCCCAGACCCATTGATCGCTCTGTTTGGTACAGTTGATGGGAATAACCAGGAAGGGAAGGCTGTCTCGCTTTGTACTCTATTAGCCAAAAGGCTCATATTGCAATTTTGGAAATTGGAGACTGTACCTACATTTGAAATGTGGTTACGGGATTTAGGGAATGTAATACATATGGAAAAGATTCGATACAACACCTCCAATAGAAGTCCATTGTTTTACAAAATATGGCAGCCGATACTGGATAAATGGTCTAGTCCCGCTTCATAACTGGGCTGACGATCTGCTGCTACTCTGTGCTGTACTACACTCAATATTTATTTTTGGCTTAACTACACTGCTTGTAATGACTATATGCTGTCTTCTTATACATGTACCACCTAATAGGATTTTGTTTTATTTTGTGTATGTGTGAGTTAACTTTTGTTTTGTCCTCTAAATTGGCCATCCCATTCAACAGTACAATGAATGTCATTGTTTGTATTGCTGTCTTTTTTACTTAAACATATTATAAAAAAATAAAAAAAGTGGTGTTGGGGGGAAAACATACAACATTATATATTCAATTTACACAAAAAACAAGTGTGCAATTAAAATTGGCAAAAAATACACACATTTCTTTCCACAGGGCTGTGGGGTGAGATAGGGATGCAGCTTGAGCCCTCTTCAACATATCAGCTAATTGGCGAGGGCACTAGAACAGTCTGCACCCGACCTCACCCTACTAGAATCTGAAGTCAAATGTCTACTGTTTGCTGATGTTCTGGTGCTTCTGTCCCCAACCAAGGAGGGCCTACAGCAGCACCTAGATCTTCTGCACAGATTCTGTCAAACCTGGACCCTGAGAGTAAATCTCAGTAAGACAAAAATAATGGTATTCCAAAAAAGGTCAAGTTTCTATGACGACAAATACAAAATTATATTGAGTCCGGTACACTAGAACACACCAAAAACTATACATACCTCAGCCTAAACATCAGCGCCACATGTAACTCCCACAATGCTGTGAACAATCTGAGAGACAAGGCAAGAAGGATATTCTACGCAATCAAAATAAACATAAAATTCGACATCCCGAATTAGGATCTCGCTAAAAATACTTCAATCAGTTATGTAACCCATTGCCCTTTATGGTTGTGAGGTCTGGGGTCCACTCACCAACCAAGCATTCACAAAATGGGACAAACACCAAATTGAGACTCTGCATGCAGAATGATCAATTATCAAAATCCAGAAAAGTGCGGTTAAATTCTACAACCACCTAAAAGGAAACGATTCCCAAACCTTCCTTAACAAAACCATCACCCACAGAGAGATGAACCTGGAGAAGAGTCCCCTAAGCAAGCTGGTCCTGGGGCTCTGTTCACAAACACAGAAAGACCAGATAGAGCCCCAAGACAGCAACACAATTAGAACCAACCAAATCATGAGAAAACAAAGAGATAATTACTTGACACACAAAAAAACATTGCAAACTAGAATGCTATTTGGCCCTAAACAGAGAGTACACAGTGGCAGAATACCTGACCGCTGTGACTGACCAAAACCTAACGAAGGTTTTGACTATATACAGACTCAGTGAGCCTAGCCTTGCTATTGTTTGAGAGCCAGGCCGCCATAGGCAGACCTGGCTCTCAAGAGAAGACAGGATATGTGCACACTGCCCACAAAATGAGGTGGAAATTGAGCTGCACTTCCTAACCTCCTGCCAAATGTATAACCATATTAGAGGCACATATTTACCTCAGATTACACAGACCCCCAAAGAATTAGAAAACAAACCCAATTTTGATAAGCTCACATATCTATTGGGTGAAACACTACAATGTGCCATCTATAACGTCTGCTTCCAACTCACACCCTCAAACACGTAGATGCCCTGAACGCAGCTCAGTTCCAGCCCACTTTCTAGCTCACACTCTCAAACACCTAGATCCCCTGAACGCAGCTCACTCTCCAGATCCCAATTACCTGAATTCTAATCACCTGTTCACACACCTGTATGTCATTATCACACACTATTTAGTTCAGTTCTTTGCACCCCATCACTGTGAGGTATTGTTTGTTTTGTGACATACGTCTTTCAGAGCTCTGTTTTTCCCGTGATTTACTGCTCCCGTGTATGATAGTTTTTGCCTGCTTCACTAATGACGCCTTTTGCCTATTCCCTGCCGGTACTTTAGCCTATTGGATTTCCTGTTGTCAACCTAATGCCAGTTCTCCCGGCACTACGTTACTAGTCTTTTCCCTGCCTGTACTGTTGACGTTTTGGACACCATGTGTATGACTTTCTGCCTGCCCCTGGACCCAGCTACCTGCCTCCTCCTGTGGTCCTTTGCAATAAACACCTGCTGCGTCCTGCGCTTGAACACAGCTCTCTGATTCTCCTCGTGTTCATTACAGAATACCTCACCAAAAACGACAGATGGATTCAGCGGAGCTGCAGCTACGTCTGGCCCAACAGGAGGAACGAATCAATGAACTCTGCGACCTCCTTTGCCAGTCCATTCTTGCTTCACACATATCAGGTGCCACAGCCTACTCTCGATCATCTCCCCCATATCCATGCCTAATAGATACGACGGCTCCCCAGGGAAATGTCAAGGATTTCTCATGCAGTGTAACCTGTACATAGACCATCACCCCGCTGACTTCACCTCTGACAAAGACAGGGTGGACTTCGTCATCTCCCTACTCACAAGCAAAGCTCTGGATTGGGTCACAGCCCTGTGGGCCGCTTAAAGATCTGATCTGTCCTCTGAATCACATTTCCACGCCCTCTTTAAGGAGGTGTTCGACCATTCAGTTTCAGTTTCAGTTTCAGGTCGTCACACGTTATGTGAGCTGCGACAGGGCCGTCACTCCACCGCTGAGTATGCCCTTGTGGATGGAGTGAACCAGCTTTCCTTACAGTCTACCGGAGGAGTCTTAATCGGGGGTTACAGATCATACTGGCCTGCAGAGGGGATTTAACGGATCTAAACCAATACATCCGGATGTCCATATCCATTGGCAACCTACTGGTGGACCGCAGACCTATACAGTCGCCCATGGCCTGCGAATCTTCCACACTATTCGCTCGTCCACCAAGGTCCAATAGCCCCGAACCCATGCAGCTCGGTCGCGCCCCTCTCACGCCTGTCGAGAGACACCGGAGGTTACGTGAAAACCTGTGCCTCTATTGTGGTGAGAGTAACCACCTACTCAATAGCTGTCCGATTCGCAGGTGACCACAACCCCTCCACAACTTCCGCCCGGGTAAGCACCTCTACGTTTTTGAACATTACCAAAAGGCAGTTTGGGATCCCAGCTCTTCTTTCTGCTAATGGGGTCACTCATTTTGTGGAGGGACTAGTTGACTCGGGGGGCGGCAGGAAATTTCATTCACGAACAATTGGCTCAACAGTTAAGAGTCAAGCTAATCCTTGTTAATCCTCCCTTTAGGATTATATCGCTGGACGGACAACCTCTCGGAACTGGTCTTGTGACTCGCATGACCAAAAGCATCACCCTTCAGATTGGCCTCCTTCACTCTGTGGTCATTCAGTTAATGGTGTTGTCTTCACCTAAAGAACCCCTCATCCTCAGTCACCCCTGGCTAAGCCTTCATGACCCTGCCATCTCCTGGCGGCAAGGGGAACTGCTGTCATGGTCTCCCGCCTGTTTTAAGAACTGCTTCAGTCTACCTTGTCGAGCAACATCTATAGAAGGATCGGAGTCTGGCATTCCAAACCACATCCCACCTGTATATGTCCATTTCCTGAGTGTCTTCAGCAAGTAAAAGGCATCCATTCTGTACCCTCATCGCCCAGAGGACTGCGGGATCGACCTCCTTCCTGGGGCATCGCACCCTAAGGGTCGGATCTACCCCTTGTCCATCCCTGAGAATGAGGCTATGGACACATATATAGAAGAGGCTCTCAACATGGTATTCATCCATCCATCCACGTCTTCGGGTGCATCCAGTTAATTTTTTTGTGAAAAAAAGGATGGTAGTCTCCGTCCCTGCATAGATTACCGACCCCTCAATGACCTTACCATCAGGAATCGCTTCCCTCTGATTCCGTCCGCACTAGAACAAGTTGGACAGGCTACCATCTACTCCAAACTGGACCTACGTAGTGCGTATCCGAATTGGGGATGAGTGGAAGACAGCGTTCATCACCGCTAGGGGTCACTACGAAGACCTGGTTATGCCCTACAGTCTCACCACTGCTCCCGCAGTCTTCCAGTCCTTCATGAATTAAGTTTTCCAGGACATGACCACCAGTTCCTCATCGTGTACATTGACGATATCTTAATCTAATCTCACTCCCTTGCAGAACACGTATAGCATGTGCAACAGGTCCTCCAATGGTTACAGGACCACCATCTTTATGTCAAGGCTGAGAAGAGCGCCTTTCACGTTACTACGGTAACCTTCCTAGGGTTCATACTGACACCACGAGGGGTCAACATGGTTCATCCGAAACTGCAGCAGCACAACCGCTCCTCTCTCCGCTCTCACCAGTCAAAAAACCCTCCAATGGCCCGACATCGCCCTTACTGCATTTGAGACCTTGAAACGCCTCTTCACCTCTGCACCCATCCTTAGGCAGCCAGATCCTACCCTTGCTTTTGTTCTGGAGGTGGATGCATCTGAGGTCTTTTCCAAGAAACTGTCACTCGCTGAGAGGAACTATGATGTCGGGAACCGAGAGCTCCTCGCTGTTAAGCTGGCTATCGAAGAGTGGCGCCACTGGTTAGAGGGAGCTCATCACCTGTTCCTTGTCTTTACCGACCACCGCAATTTGGAGTACTTAAGTGCTAAGAGGCTCAACCCCAGACCTGCTCACTGGGCACTCATCTTCACCCGCTTCAACTTCACTGTCACCTATCTGCCGGGCAAGTTAAGGCTGATTCCTTATCCTATCTTTTTGACGCCCCTTCCTCTAACCCAGCTCCCGATCCCATCCTGCCTCCGTCTTGTGTCGTGAGACCCATTCAGTGGGAAATCCAAGCAGCCGTCCAAGAGGCCCTACACCATGACCCAGCACCTCCTGACACCCCTGCAGGCAAGACCTACGTTCCTGCATCCGTCAGACCCCAACTAATGCAGTGGTGCCATACCTCGCTGAGTTCTGGCTTTCCCGGAATCACCCGGACCATGGAGCTACTGACAAGCAAGTTCCCTAACAGCCAACGTCTGAGATTACGTTATTTTCTGTCCCGTCTGTGCTTGGGCAAAGAGCCCTTGCCAACTACCTACCGGTAAGCTCGAGCCTTTACCTACACCACACAGACCATGGTCCCACATCGCAATGGATTTCCTCACGTATATGCCAGACTCTTCCGGCTTCACGACTATTTTAGTTGTTGTGGACCGGTTCTCCAAGATGTGCCGACTAATCCCCTTTCCGCATCTACCTAATGTCATGGAAATGGCCGAGTGCATGTTCCAACAGGTGTTTTGTCTGTATGGGATCCCGGAAGACATCGTTTCGGATCGGGGACCTCAGTTTGTCTCCAGGGTGTGGCGAGACTTCTGCGACCGACTGGGGGTCTCCATCAGCCTATCCATCCCCAAACCAACGGACAGATGGAAGGCCTGAATCAGGAAATAGGGAAGTACCTTCGCCAACACTGCACCCACCAACCACATGAGTGGAGTCGCTATCTAGCCTGTGCCGAATACGCACAGAACTCCCTGGTGCAATCCTCACTCATCTCACTCCTTTTCAGTGTGTCCTCGAATACCAACCCCCCGTGTTCCCATGGGAGACAGAGCCCGGAACTGTGCCTGCCGTTGATGAGTTGTTTCGACGGAGCGAGCAGGTTTGGGAGACCGCACATCGGCACCTCCATCAAGCTTCCTTCTCCCAGACACCTACTCCACTCATACACCCTGGGCAACTTTTATGGCTCTCTACCCGGGGCATCCGGCTTTGTGACCCCTGCAAAAAGTTCAGTCCCCGGCTCATTGGTCTCTTCAAAATAACACACCGCATCAATCCTGTCACCCACCCTCTCCAGTTGCCCCGCCATTACCGGATATCCTCATCCTTCCATGTGTCCCTTCTCAAGCCTGTGAGGTACAGCCCTCTCCATCCTCCTGTGGCGAACCTCGGTGCACCCCCTCCTTTGACGTCGGCGGTGCACCGGCTTATTCCGTCCAAGCCCTCCTTGACTCCAAGCGCCTGGGTGGATGCATCAACTACCTGGTGGATTGGGAGGGGTACGGACCCGAAGAACGATCCAGGGTCCCCGCCCAGGACATCCTCAACCCAGCCATGATCCTGGCTTTCCACCATAACCGTCCTGACTGCCCAGCGCCACGTCCCCGGGGGAGGCCCCCTGCTCAACTTCCTAGGCCGTCAAGCGCTGCCCGTGGAGGGGGGGTACTGTAACGTCTGCTTCCAACTCACACCCTCAAACACCTAGATCCCCTGAACGCCGCTCACTCTCCAGATCGCAATCACCTGAATTCAAATCACCTGTTCACACACCTGTATGTCATTATCACACACTATTTAGTTCAGTTCTTTGCACCCCATCACTGTGAGGTATTGTTTGTTTTGTGACATACGTCTTTCAGAGCTCTGTTTTTCCCGAAATGTATTCCTCCCGTGTATGATTGTTTTTGCCTGCCTCACTAACAACGCCTTATGCCTATTCCCTGCCTGGTTTTCCTGTTGCCTGATCTCCCGGACTACGTTACTAGCCTTTTCCCTGCCTGTACTGTTGCCCTTTCGGACCCCGTGTGTATGACCTTCTGCCTGTCCCTGGACCCAGCTTCCTGCCTCCTCCTGTGGTCCTTTACAATAAACACCTGCTGCACCCTGCGCTTGAATCCAGCTCTCTGTCTCCCCTTGTGTTCATTACACATCACAGCAGCAAGATTTGTGACCTGTTGCCACAAGAAACGGGCAACCAGTGAAGAACAAACACCATTGTAAATACAGCCCATATTTATGTTTATTTATTTTCCCTTTTGTACTTTAACTATTTGCATGTCATTATAACACTGTAGATAGCCATATTATGACATTGACATGTCGCTGCTCCTTTGAAACTTTTGTGAGTGTAATGTTTACTGTTCTTTTTTTTCACTTTTATTTATTATCTATTTCACTTGTTTGGCAATGTCAACATGTTTCCCATGACAATAAAGCCCTTTGAATTGTAAAAAAAGGGGGAGAGAGAGACAGAGAAAGAAACAAAGTGTTTGAGGCAGACTTCAAACAGAATGCTGTGTTCTGTCCTGGAGTGCCCCCTAGAGGTGTTAACATGATGCCCTCTGATTCCCAGACCGTTTTTTGGTCCAATACCATGTGACCATGTGACCTCTAGGGACCATGATGTCTTTACTCAGTCTCCAGCTGATAGCACTTCTTAGTTGTCTTAGGGAAACTTTTTTTAGAAATCATGGTGGTAATTGGAAAAAGCAGGAAGAGCACTCAGAGGTACTATAGACTGATTAAACTTGATTGCCTATTTAATTCACTTAATTACTGTGAGTCTGGGTGAGTGTAATACCAAAGGGTCCCTCATGCGGTGGAGGGCCACTTGCAGCCATTTGAGTCTAATTGATTTAGGGTTGGAAAGGCACAGAGGAAAGTCTCCGAAATGGTACCCTATCCCCTGTATAGTACACTATATGGTCCTGGGCTATGGTCAAAAGTAGTGCACTATACGGGGAATATAGGGCCATTTCAACCTACCAAATAAATAACACGCACACACACACATCCTCTCTGATGCCAGAATGTGGTCTAGATAACAATAAAAACAGTCTGAAAAGGAAAGGACCAAAAGTTATTGTCTTAAACATGTCAGTTCCTTTCATAGCCACAGTGGGAGTGAAACATGCTTTGAGTCAGGGCCAAGTCCTCTGAAACCCATTCCTAGCCCTGGGTTATATGACATCTATATGGTATTAGGGTTAGGGGTTAGGGAAAATAGGATTTTGAATGGGAATCAATTGTTTGGTGCCCACAAGGATAGTAAAACAAATGTGTCTCCTTGTGTGTGTGTCTGTGTGTCTGTCTGTCTGTCTGTCTGTGTACGTGTGTGTAAGTGTGTGTGGGGGAGGGTGCTCACACATACATATCTATGTGTGATGGAGAAAGCTAAAGAGGAGAGGTCGAGGGAGAATGGAAAAAGAGAGAGAATGTGCTTAGGAAGTTAGATTTTCTTCTATCCAGGGAAAAAAAAGGTGGATGAATTGGAAGAGAATAATCTGTTCTCTGAACGGCTGTATGGCTGGGTTTCAATAGAATCTGTTCTCTGTTCCGCTGTATGGCTGGGTTTTAATAGAATCTGTTCTCTGTTCCGCTGTATGGCTGAGTTTTAATAGAATCTGTTCTCTGGACCGCTGTATGGCTGGGTTTTAATAGAATCTGTTCTCTGGACCGCTGTATGGCTGGGTTTTAATAGAATCTGTTCTCTGGACCGCTGTATGGCTGGGTTTTAATAGAATCTGTTCTCTGGACCGCTGTATGGCTTGGTTTTAATAGAATCTGTTCTCTGGACCGCTGTATGGCTGGATCTCAGTAGAATCTGTTCTCTGTACCGCTGTATGGCTGGGTTTTAATAGAATCTGTTCTCTGGACCGCTGTATGGCTGGATCTCAGTAGAATATGTTCTCTGGACCGCTGTATGGCTGGATCTCAGTAGAATCTGTTCTCTGGACCGCTGTATGGCTGAGTTTTAATAGAATCTGTTCTCTGGACCGCTGTATGGCTGGATCTCAGAAGAATCTGTTCTCTGGACCGCTGTATGGCTGGGTTTCAATAGAATCTGTTCTCTGTTCCTCTGTATGGCTGGGTTTTAATAGAATCTGTTCTCTGGACCGCTGTATGGCTGGGTTTCAATATAATCTGTTCTCTGGACCGCTGTATGGCTGGATCTCAGTAGAATATGTTCTTTGGACCACTGTATGGCCGGATCTCAGTAGAATATGTTCTCTGGACTGCTGTATGGCTGGGTTTCAGTAGAATATGTTCTCTGGACCGCTGTATGGCCAGATCTCAGTAGAATATGTTCTCTGGACCGCTGTATGGCTGGATCTCAGGAGTCTACTGCTACTGAATACACATCCTCTCATCTATAATACACACTACTACTCTCCAATGTAATTGCATCTTTCTTATACATTGCTTTCCTTCTCTTTCTCCGTCTCTTTCTGTCTCTCCACCCTTGTTTATTTATCTCCCTCTATCCCCTTCCTCTTGCCCTCTTTCTGACCCTCCATCCTTTTGTCTGCCTCTCTCTCTTTCTGTCTCTCAGTGTATCTATCCCTCTTTCACTTTCTCTCTGTCCCAATCTAGATTGGTCCACTTTGATTCTTCTCTTGTACAGAACAGTGTAGTAAGGAAACAAGCCCCTCACTGTGAAGTGTACAAATAGATGTGTCTGCTTACTGATCGTTGTCACTGTCCGATAGTGTGGATCAGGGAAAATGGCTACATGAGATTACAGAGGCAGAGGATTCATTATGCGTGCGTGTGTGTGTGTATGTGTGTGTGTGTGTGTGTGTGTGCGTGTGTGTGTGTGTGTGTGTGTGTGTGTGTGTGTGTGTGTGTGTGTGTGTGTGTGTGTGTGTGTGTGTGTGTGTGTGTGTGTGTGTGGTGTGTGTGCGTGTGCGTGTGTGCGTGTTCTTGTGTGCGTGCCAAGAGGTTGCCAACAAGGACACCAAGAAAACAGCAAGTTACTTAATTGTATCCACTTGCCTGTTTCTTTATTTACTTTTTGGATTTACAATCAATACAAATTAGATTGATATGACCATAAAGATGAGCCATTCATTGTGAATGGCCAGGTAAAGGGACATTATATTGTTTGCTGGTGATTAAACCAGTCATGGTTGCAGCTGGACTCATCTGTCAATCATTCAAATGATTCAATTGAAGATTAGTGATGAAGATGATGATGATGATGATATAATGTATCACTTTTTAATTACAGCAATAACAGAACACAAATACCTGCATGTTTTGCAGATAAAATTGTTAACATTGTATATAAATTGTGTTTATAAAACAGTTGTATCTACGGCACATTATTTTGAGTGAATAGACAGAGTAGCTTTAGGCCTGACTATAGCAATGACGTCGCCTTATCTTGTGACGAACAGTCGACCACGGCGGCAGAACGTGAGTAGTTTACAGAGATGAATCAAACGAACCCGACTTGTGAGAGATGGAGAGAGCTGTACTGACTTGTATCACGGGTGACCTGGCTGAGTGTAAAGTAGGGGGATAAAAGGAAATAGGCAGGGGAGGGAGAGAGGGGTATGCTCGCGGCTCATTTTCCAACGCTGGACCAGGTGATGTCACTACTCGTTCTAACTGGAGGAAGTCCCAGAGAAAACGAGACGAGGGGAGAGAGCGAGAGAGAGAGAGAGAGAGAGAGAGAGAGAGAGAGAGAGAGAGAGAATTGAATTGAGAAAGAGAGAGAGAATAAACTTTTTCGAACATCAGCCAGCAGAAAGAGGGGAGGGAAAAGAAGTTGGACATCACTCTGGCAGTAACTTTTTCTTTCCCCTGGTAAGAAGGCTCCAGCAGAAAAAGTATTGAAGGGAGAGAACAGTGTGGATTACAACGGGACAGCAGCAAAGTTTTTTTGACCTGCCTCGGCAGCATATAGGCTACTGTAGATTTTGGATGAATGTTGTCGTAACTGCAGAGATCTAACAATAGCTGTAAGTATGGATAACAGGTTTTTATCGATTGCAGTTGCGCTGAAGCAAGTCATTTTTGTCAATAGCGCATGTCTCACCAAGGCTACTCATAGCTCTTTAACGATAGGCCTACAATGCATGTATTGTTGTCTGGTCTGCATTTCATATCTGTTTTCTACTGTTCAAGCATATGGCCTGGGGACTTGCTGTAGCTATATATAATTAACCATAGGCTACTAAACGTTGAGGTGTTTAGAAACTAAACTATTTAATCGGCTTGCCTTTACACTCTAGCTTTGTAGGTGATTGTGTAACGAACAACTTTCTGACAGCAATTAGGCTACAAGCAACTTCACATGTTATGACTGAAGTGGTTAACCAAGTGGGTAGCCGATTAAACTCAACTCCACGATTTACCATGGAGTTAAACGGCGACTAGTGTGGGCGAACTGAAGCTTTTTATGTAAATCTATTGATTTCAGCACTCAAAGAATATTCTTTTAAAAAACGTAATTTTATGTGACGTTGGGTGCTCCAGTCCGCCCACACTAGTCGCCCCTCAACTCCATCATAAATCGTGGAGTTGAGTTTAGTCGGCTACCAAGTGGGACTGTTGGCGCACGTAATATTCAATATACAGTAGCCTTACAATATGAGGGGAAAGCAAATCTGAATGTAGCTAATTGTGTAGTGGCAGCTTAATCCACGGATAGATTTGGTTGAAAAGTGAATGTGTGTAACTGCGCATAGGTCACAGCTGGCTTTCTCGTTACGTCTAGTTTCACATGGTGCCTGCCCTTGTTTTATGCCCAAAGGATAATAAATATATCTGCATTCAGAGACGTGTGGTTTTGGCACGGCAAACTTTGATGAAACATGATAGCATACTACAGATACAGTATCTTAATTTGAGCCATTTTATTACAGCAGGAAAATAATACTGCAGCAACAGGAAATTTGAATTATTATGTGGATTGTGATTCATGGACATTTTTGTAGGGGTTGATACATTTTTTTAAGGGACAATCACATCTGAAATATCAAAGTGGAAAGTGCTCATGCAACAGGTTGATCAAATTAAGATCTTACATTATTATGTTCACCAATCGCATATGGGTAACCAATTCTATGCAGCTCAACCAAAGCGCTGAGCAAATCTTTACAGGGATGGAATGGATTTCTATAATGTCCACTATGCTTTTTCTACTGCCTTGAAGCACCTGATTATCTGTTGCTTCTAGAATTAACTCACATTGGAAACTTGCCAGGTGTCAACATAAGAGCCTATATAGTTCTCTCATGACCCCATATTCTAACGTGGTCTCAGAGCATTTCGTATTATACTAACCCTATTATTCTGTACATAAATTATATGTTTCATTTTGTATGATATGTGTTAATTTGTGGATGTCCATCATGCATTTCGTATGATATGCTATGAATTGCAATTTGTACAATATGTTCCGAATTGCAATTCATACAATATGTTATGAATTTGCAAAATGTATGACATGTTACAAATTCCAATTTGTTGTGGCTAACATTAGCTGGGTGGCTAATGCTAAGATTAGCTAGCTGGCAAACTTTAGCCCTAGGGTTTAGGGTTAGTTCTTCAGGTCATGTTTAAGGTTAGGAGTTAGGTTAAAGGGTTAGGGGAAGGGTTAGCTAAAATGGTTTAGATTAGGGGAAAGGTTGGCTAAAAGGGTTAAGTTTAGGGAAAGGGTTAGCTAACATGCTAAATAGTTGCAAAGTAGCTCAAAAGTAGTAAGTAGTTGCAAAGTTGCTAATTAGCTAAACTTATAAAGTTGTCCATGATGTGATTCGAACACACAACCTTTGGGTTGCTAAATGTTCGGGTTATATCCTTTAGATTTTGCCTTAAGTAGCCTTCTATCTTATGTGCTTCTACACCTGCATTGCTTGCTGTTTGGGGTTTTAGGCTGGGTTTCTGTACAGCACTTCGAGATATTAGCTGATGTACGAAGGGCTATATAAAATAAACTTGATTTGATTTGATGATTTGATGTAACCATACTAATTCATACTAATTTGAGTGGCCCCGATTTACATTTACCATGTTAAGTATAGTCTATGGTATTATTCCCGTCCTGCATTGGTTGGCTGTAGTGCTTTGGCCTTTTCAAATAGCAACGGTTTAGTCAAGCCTCAAACCCTTCCCTTGAGCTTGAACAATGCAATGGAAAACATGTGTAAATGTGATGTCAGCCGACCTAAAAGAGTACTTTTTACACATGAGTTGAAAATTAGAGACAGACCATGAGTTCTAGCAAAAATCTAGCTTATTCTGCAGGCCTAGAAGTAGAGGAGTGACGGTAGGCCCATGTGGTAGACTTCAATTACAGCAACCATTTTTACACGCACACACACATTTTCTACTTTTATTACATTTTTTGTTGTTGTAGTTTTACCCCTTTTTCTCACCAATTGGTTGTTACAATCTTGTCCCATCGCTGCAACTCCCGAACAGACTCGGGAGAGGCGAAGGTTGAGAGCCATGCGTCCTCCGAAACACGACCCTGCCAAACCGCACTACGTCTTGACACACTGCTTGCTTAACCTGGAAGCCAGTCGCACCATTGTGTCAGAGGAAACACCGTACAACTGGCGACCGTGTTCGCGTGCAAACCCTCCCCTAACCCGGATAACGCTGGGCCAATTGTGTGCCACCTCATGGGTCTCCCTGTCGCGGCCGCCTGCGACACGGCCCGGGATCGAACCCGGATCTGTAGTGACGGATCAAGCACTGCAATGCAGTGCCTTAGACCGCTACACCTCTCGGGGGGCCTAGAAATAGGTTAAATGACCAGAAAATATCACGTGGCCCATTATATTAGGCTATGTGTATTAGAAGTCGACCGATTAATCGGAATGGCCGATTAATCGGGGCCGATTTCAAGTTTTCATAACGATCGGAAATCGGTATTTTTGGGCGCCGATTTGCCGCTTTTTAAAAAAAAAAAAATTTTTTTACACCTTTATTTAATCTTTATTTAACTAGGCAAGTCAGTTAAGAACACATTCTTATTTTCAATGACGGCCTAGGAACGTTCTGCCTCGTTCAGGGGCAGAACAACAGATTTTTAAACTTGTCAGCTCGGGGGATCCAATCTTGCAACCTTACAGTTAACTAGTCCAATGCTCTAACACCTGATTACATTGCACTCCACGAGGAGCCTGCCTGTTAGCGAATGCAGTAAGCTAAGGTAAGTTGCTAGCTAGCATAAAACGTATCTTATAAAAAACAATCAATCAATGACTGTCATTGCTCCAATGTGTACTTAACCATAAACATCAATGCCTTTCTTAAAATCAATACACAAGTATATATTTTTAAACCTGCATATTTAGCTAAAAGAAATCCAGGTTAGCAGGCAATTTTAACCAGGTGAAATTGTGTCATTTCTCTTGCGTTCATTGCACGCAGAGTCAGGTTATATGCAACAGTTTGGGCCGCCTGGCTCTTTGCGAACTAATTTGCCAGAATTTTACGTAATTATGACATAACATTGAAGGTGGTGCAATGTAACAGGAATATTTAGACTTAGGGATGCCACCCGTTAGATAAAATACCGAACGGTTCCGTATTTCACTGAAAGAATAAACGTTTTGTTTTCGAAATTATAGTTTCCGGATTCGACCATATTAATGACCAAAGGCTCGTATTTCTGTGTGATATTATGTTATAATTAAGTCTATGATTTGATAGAGCAGCATGACTGAGCGATGGTAGGCAGCAGCAGGCTCGTAAGCATTAATTCAAACAGCACTTTCGTGCATTTTGCCAGCAGCTCTTCGCAATGCCTCAAGCATTGCGCTGTTTATGACTTCAAGCCTATCAACTCCCGAGATTAGGCTGGTGTAACCGATGTGAAATGGCTAGCTAGTTAGCGGGGTGCACACTAATAGCGTTTCAAACGTCACTCGCTCTGAGACTTGGAGTAGTTGTTCCCCTTGCTCTGCATGGGTAACGCTGCTTCGAGGGTGGCTGTTGTCGATGTGTTCCTGTTTCGAGCCCAGGTAGCGACGATGAGAGGGATGAACGCTATACTGTTACACCGGCAATACTAAAGTGCCTATAAGAACATCCAATAGTCAAAGGTATATGAAATACAAATCGTATAGAGAGAAATTGTCCTATAATTCCTATAATAACTACAACCTAAAACTTCTTACCTGGGAATATTGAAGACTCATGTTAAAAGGAACCACCAGCTTTCATATGTTCTCATGTTCTGAGCAAGGAACTTAAACGTTAGCTTTTTTACATGGCACATATTGCACTTTTACTTTCTTCTCCAACACTTAGTTTTTTCATTATTTAAACCAAATTGAACATGTTTCATTATTTATTTGAGGCAAAATTTATTTTATTTATGTATTATATTAAGTTAAAGTAAGTGTTCATTCAGTATTGTTGTAATTGTCATTATTCCAAATAAAATCTTCAAAAATCGGCCGATTAATTGGTATCGGGTTTTTGGTCCTCCAATAATCGGTATCGGCGTTGAAAAATCATAATCGGTCGACCTTTACTAGGCGCACTTGACTCACACACCTAACTAGGAGAGAAAAGGTAGGCTACTTAACTTGAAGCAGCGAATTCTGAGAGTGTGTGAATAATGCAACAAAGATGTCCCTTTAATGCAATAGGCTAAAGCATACAAAGCAGATCATTTGCTGGACACCAAAAATGTTTTTTTCCCAAAGTTGACTGTCTAAACAACAATTCAACAGCAGTATGAAAAATGCCAACTGTGCTGCAATGATCTCTGTTGGGACCCGCAGACATGTCTATGTTTGTTAGATTATGCGAAAGGCTGCAAAATTCTCAAAACAATTGTTCCCAGTATCCTTGCACTTCAAAGTGCAATTTAAGACAGAACATGATATTTACAGAGCATTTCCCTGACCCAATAGCTACATGATAGAACTATTAAAGATGCACTATCAAATGTTTGTATAATATCAGCCAGTCGAAAGCAGCGCTTGAGAGGCGAAAGTGGTCCCCGAAAATTGTGTACTATGTCACATATGTGCAGAAATGTGCATCAAGTCATTGCTCTCTCGCTCTCTGCTGTGTCCATTGAGCCGTTGGGCCCGCACTGCACCTCATTGGATAACGGTGGGCAGGCTTTTGCTAGCAGTCACTCAAATTACTAGGGCTGGTGCACGTTGGGGGCAATGTAGCGAAAATGGCGTTGCACAGTAATTCTGCTCATAGATTATGCATGTATGAACTGCACATTGACACATCCAGCCCAAAGTGGGAGGTTTAAAAAATACTTACTAGTTGTCAAAGTACCGTTCAATCTCTTTAAACGGGAACTGTAACTGTAAGGCAATGTTCCTTCTGCTTTGGCTTCTCATTATGAACACTCATGATCACTTCACTTTTTGAACGCAGATATAGTAACGACTTGTCACTGTTTATTAAATGACTCATCCTTTGAATACTGTCTCCATTTTAATTTGATCCAATCTTGGCTTAACCTCGGTCAGTGAATATGTGGAGGGACTACTGTCGCCTAAGGACATACATTATATTTAGTTACTCTGTCTGCCTTCATTCCATGTCTCATGTTGCAACAGGTCTGAAACACATGAATGCTTAGCCTATTAATCACAGACTGGGTTGAATGAGGTACAAGTGTGTGTGTGTGTGTGTGTGTGTTGGGGAGGCAGTTGTGTGTGTGTGTATGTATGTGTGGTCTTAGCCTTTAGGGACCTGACCCTACAGAATGGATTTGTGGTTGTTTTCATAGCACAGCACCAAGTCCACTACTCAGTGTCTGAGAGGGATACGTCCTGTGTTTGGGCTGTCACTCAGTGAGGTGGGCATGTGACCGAAGACCTTCCAAGAGTAGCTGCAGTTTACACACAGCAGGCGCATCGACACAGACACACACTAATGCACTTTGTCACACACATCCTATACAAACAGTACAACATCATTATACAGCACCTGTATTGATGTTATTACACACAAATTATATATCGTAATATTATATTAAATGTTACTCAATGGTTAAGTTTGACACTCACCGGTCATGTGTGTGTGTGTGATGTGTCTGTCCAACAGTCTGTCTGAGCGTGTCTTAGGTGACTTTCAAAGCTGTCTTTTTCCTCTCCTCTCCTGTTGTCCTGTGTTTCTTCCACAGACAGAGAGCCAGTCCCTCCTGAACAGCTAATACAGCCTTTATATGTTATAGCCAGCTGTTAGAACATACTCTGAGAGAAGAAAGAAAGAGATCTGTGGATCTGTTGGGGCGGTAAACCAATTGGAGTGGGTCCAGGGTGTCGGGATGATGGTGTTGATGTGAGCTAACTTGGGATGTGTTCATACTTTTTCATTTTTATGAATAGATCTATCCTGAATAGGCTATCCCGTTGACATCAATGCTTTATGTCTGACAAAAGTTAGAGTTATGCAGGCGGTTGGACGGGTCTCAAGTTGGCCCTAAATGATCAGGAATACACATATATTATGTTATTTCATCGCTTTGCAGCTAGTTAGTTCTTCTCTGGAGGACTCAGACTCTTCTCCTAAATGACCCCACCTAGGGTTCTGGTCAAGACTAGTGCACTGTATGGGGAACACTAGGGTGTCTTTTGAGATGTAGGTAGTCTAAATTGAGACAGATTGGAATTCAAAACAGGGTCATACTATGACCCAGGGGTTTGAGGGTAATTCCTTGTCCTGGATAGGTGGGTAAAGACTCCCAGTCTGTGTTTCTGTCTGTCTTCAGGGGTTTGCTGTACCTGGAAACATAGGAGTGGTATGTGTGTGTATGTGTGTGTAAGTAATCGTTAGAAAAGGCACAAGTGTGTGTGTTTGTGTGTGTGTGCTGTTGTCAGGCCACATGTGACCATCTGGCGCTGGTGGTTGGCTATAACGCTGTCGTGTCTCTAGTGAAATACTCCCCAGATGTACACTAAGTTGTTTGTGTGTTTTTGCCTTTGTGCATTTCTTCTGGGTCTGTTCTTTGTACTTTCATGCATGCGTGTATAGCGTTTGTTTATGCAGGTTTATTTTTATGAGTTTGTGCTTGAGTGTGCTTGAGTGTGTGTGTGTGTGTGTGTGTGTGTGTGTGTGTGTGTGTGTGTGTGTGTGTGTGTGTGTGTGTGTGTGTGTGTGTGTGTGTGTGTGTGTGTGTGTGTGTGTGTGTGTGTGTGTGTGTGTGTCAGTATCCAGTCACAGCTGGTCAGGTCCAGATGGACACTATAATGAGGATCATCAGACTACATTGAGTGACATTTCTCCCATATGAATACTGGCCGTCAGTTAGCTAATTAATATACATATACTGTACCTAATCACCTTTTCAACCTCATCTTTAACACATCAGATCTTAGCTATTATGATCATCAGGACAGTTTTTTAATATTTGTTTTAAGTTCTATTTTACCCACTTTTTCTCCACAATTTTTTGCGATATCTAATTGCGTTCCAATTTCGATCTAGTCTCATCGCTGCGACTCCCCAACGGGCTTGGGAAGTGAAGGTCGTGTCATGCGTCCTCTGAAACATGACCCGCCAAACCACGCTCAAGTGATGCCTGTAGTGATGCCTCAAGCACCGTGATGCAGTGCCTTAGATCGCTGCGCCACTCGGGAGGCCCCCCAGGACAGTTTTCTATGAATATGGTAGCTCATTTTGTCTGGATGTGGGATTCAAACCTGCAACACTGTTGGTTCAAAACCAATACAATTAGTTCCTGGAACACTGGTGGTTCTACACCAATACAACTAGTTCCCTGCAACACTGTTGGTTCAAAACCAATACAACTAGTTCCTGCAACACTGTTGGTTCAACGCCAATACAACCAGTTCCTGGAACACTGGTGGTTCTACACCAATACAACTAGTTCCCTGCAACACTGGTGGTTCAACACCAATACAACTAGTTCCCTGCAACACTGTTGGTTCTACACCAATACAACTAGTTCCCTGCAACACTGGTGGTTCAACACCAATACAATCAGTTCCCGGGGGAACTGTTGGTTCAACACCAATACAACCAGTTCCCTGCAACACTGGTGGTTCAACACCAATACAACTAGTTCCCTGCAACACTGTTGGTTCAACACCAATACAACCAGTTCCCTGCAACACTGGTGGTTCAACACCAATACAACTAGTTCCCTGCAACACTGTTGGTTCAACACCAATACAACCAGTTCCCTGCAACACTGTTGGTTCAACACCAATACAACCAGTTCCCTGCAACACTGTTGGTTCAACACCAATACAACTAGTTCCCTGCAACACTGGTGGTTCAACACCAATACAACCAGTTCCCTGCAACACTGTTGGTTCTACACCAATACAACTAGTTCCCTGCAACACTGTTGGTTCTACACAAATACAACTAGTTCCCTGTAACACTGTTGGTTCTACACCAATACAACTAGTTCACTGCAACACTGTTGGTTCTACACCAATACAACTAGTTCCCTGCAACACTGTTGGTTCTACACCAATACAACTAGTTCCCTGCAACACTGTTGGTTCTACACCAATACAAATAGTTCCCTGCAACACTGTTGGTTCAACACCAATACAACTAGTTCCCTGCAACACTGTTGGTTCAACACCAATACAACTAGTTCCCTGCAACACTGTTGGTTCAACACCAATACAACTAGTTCCCTGCAACACTGTTGGTTCAACACCAATACAACCAGTTCCCTGCAACACTGTTGGTTCAACACCAATACAACTAGTTCCCTGCAACACTGTTGGTTCAACACCAATACAACTAGTTCCCTGCAACACTGTTTGTTCAACACCATACAACCAGTTCCCTGCAACACTGTTTGTTCAACACCAATACAACCAGTTCCCTGCAACACTGGTGGTTCAACACCATACAACCAGTTCCCTGCAACACTGTTGGTTCAACACCAATACAACCAGTTCCCTGCAACTCTGGTGGTTCAACACCAATACAACCAGTTCCCTGGAACACTGTTTGTTCAACACCAATACAACCAGTTCCCTGCAACACTGTTGGTTCTACACCAATACAACTAGTTCCCTGCAACACTGTTGGTTCAACACCAATACAACTAGTTCCCTGCAACACTGTTGGTTCTACACCGATACAACTAGTTCCCTGCAACACTGTTGGTTCTACACCAATACAACTAGTTCCCTGCAACACTGTTGGTTCTACACCAATACAACTAGTTCCCTGCAACACTGTTTGTTCAACACCAATACAACTAGCTCCCTGCAACACTGTTGGTTCAACACCAATACAACTAGTTCCCTGCAACACTGTTGGTTCAACACCAATACAACCAGTTCCCTGCAACACTGTTGGTTCAATACCAATACAACCAGTTCCCTGCAACACTGTTGGTTCAACACCAATACAACTAGTTCCCTGCAACACTGGTGGTTCAACACCAATACAACTAGTTCCCTGCAACACTGTTTGTTCAACACCATACAACCAGTTCCCTGCAACACTGTTTGTTCAACACCAATACAACTAGTTCCCTGCAACACTGGTGGTTCAACACCATACAACCAGTTCCCTGCAACACTGTTTGTTCAACACCAATACAACCAGTTCCCTGCAACACTGTTTGTTCAACACCAATACAACCAGTTCCCTGCAACACTGGTGGTTCAACACCAATACAACCAGTTCCCTGCAACACTGTTTGTTCAACACCAATACAACCAGTTCCCTGCAACACTGTTGGTTCAACACCAATACAACTAGTTCCCTGCAACACTGTTGGTTCAACACCAATACAACTAGTTCCCTGCAACACTGTTGGTTCTACACCAATACAACTAGTTCCCTGCAACACTGTTGGTTCTACACCAATACAACTAGTTCCCTGCAACACTGGTGGTTCAACACCAATACAACTAGTTCCCTGCAACACTGTTTGTTCAACACCAATACAACTAGTTCCCTGCAACACTGTTGGTTCAACACCAATACAACTAGTTCCCTGCAACACTGTTTGTTCAACACCATACAACCAGTTCCCTGCAACACTGTTTGTTCAACACCAATACAACCAGTTCCCTGCAACACTGGTGGTTCAACACCATACAACCAGTTCCCTGCAACACTGTTGGTTCAACACCAATACAACTAGTTCCCTGCAACACTGTTTGTTCAACACCATACAACCAGTTCCCTGCAACACTGTTTGTTCAACACCAATACAACCAGTTCCCTGCAACACTGGTGGTTCAACACCATACAACCAGTTCCCTGCAACACTGTTTGTTCAACACCAATACAACTAGTTCCCTGCAACACTGTTGGTTCAACACCAATACAACTAGTTCCCTGCAACACTGTTTGTTCAACACCATACAACCAGTTCCCTGCAACACTGTTTGTTCAACACCAATACAACCAGTTCCCTGCAACACTGGTGGTTCAACACCATACAACCAGTTCCCTGCAACACTGTTGGTTCAACACCAATACAACCAGTTCCCTGCAACTCTGGTGGTTCAACACCAATACAACCAGTTCCCTGGAACACTGTTTGTTCAACACCAATACAACCAGTTCCCTGCAACACTGTTGGTTCTACACCAATACAACTAGTTCCCTGCAACACTGTTGGTTCAACACCAATACAACTAGTTCCCTGCAACACTGTTGGTTCTACACCGATACAACTAGTTCCCTGCAACACTGTTGGTTCTACACCAATACAACTAGTTCCCTGCAACACTGTTGGTTCTACACCAATACAACTAGTTCCCTGCAACACTGTTTGTTCAACACCAATACAACTAGCTCCCTGCAACACTGTTGGTTCAACACCAATACAACTAGTTCCCTGCAACACTGTTGGTTCAACACCAATACAACCAGTTCCCTGCAACACTGTTGGTTCAATACCAATACAACCAGTTCCCTGCAACACTGTTGGTTCAACACCAATACAACTAGTTCCCTGCAACACTGGTGGTTCAACACCAATACAACTAGTTCCCTGCAACACTGTTTGTTCAACACCATACAACCAGTTCCCTGCAACACTGTTTGTTCAACACCAATACAACTAGTTCCCTGCAACACTGGTGGTTCAACACCATACAACCAGTTCCCTGCAACACTGTTTGTTCAACACCAATACAACCAGTTCCCTGCAACACTGTTTGTTCAACACCAATACAACCAGTTCCCTGCAACACTGGTGGTTCAACACCAATACAACCAGTTCCCTGCAACACTGTTTGTTCAACACCAATACAACCAGTTCCCTGCAACACTGTTGGTTCAACACCAATACAACTAGTTCCCTGCAACACTGTTGGTTCAACACCAATACAACTAGTTCCCTGCAACACTGTTGGTTCTACACCAATACAACTAGTTCCCTGCAACACTGTTGGTTCTACACCAATACAACTAGTTCCCTGCAACACTGGTGGTTCAACACCAATACAACTAGTTCCCTGCAACACTGTTTGTTCAACACCAATACAACTAGTTCCCTGCAACACTGTTTGTTCAACACCAATACAACCAGTTCCCTGCAACACTGTTTGTTCAACACCAATACAACCAGTTCCCTGCAACACTGTTTGTTCAACACCAATACAACCAGTTCCCTGCAACACTGGTGGTTCAACACCAATACAACTAGTTCCCTGCAACACTGTTGGTTCAACACCAATACAACCAGTTCCCTGCAACACTGTTTGTTCAACACCAATACAACCAGTTCCCTGCAACACTGGTGGTTCAACACCAATACAACTAGTTCCCTGCAACACTGTTGGTTCTACACCAATACAACTAGTTCCCTGCAACACTGTTGGTTCAATACCAATACAACCAGTTCCCTGCAACACTGTTGGTTCTACACCAATACAACTAGTTCCCTGCAACACTGTTGGTTCAACACCAATACAACTAGTTCCCTGCAACACTGTTGGTTCAATACCAATACAACCAGTTCCCTGCAACACTGTTGGTTCTACACCAATACAACTAGTTCCCTGCAACACTGTTGGTTCAATACCAATACAACTAGTTCCCTGCAACACTGTTGGTTCAACACCAATACAACCAGTTCCCTGCAACACTGTTGGTTCTACACCAATACAACTAGTTCCCTGCAACACTGTTGGTTCAACACCAATACAACCAGTTCCCTGCAACACTGTTGGTTCTACACCAATACAACCAGTTCCCTGCAACACTGTTGGTTCAACACCAATACAACCAGTTCCCTGCAACACTGTTGGTTCAACACCAATACAACTAGTTCCCTGCAACACTGTTGGTTCAACACCAATACAACTAGTTCCCTGCAACACTGTTGGTTCTACACCAATACAACTAGTTCCCTGCAACACTGTTGGTTCAATACCAATACAACCAGTTCCCTGCAACACTGTTGGTTCAATACCAATACAACTAGTTCCCTGCAACACTGTTGGTTCAACACCAATACAACTAGTTCCCTGCAACACTGTTGGTTCAACACCAATACAACCAGTTCCCTGCAACACTGTTGGTTCTACACCAATACAACTAGTTCCCTGCAACACTGTTGGTTCTACACCAATACAACTAGTTCCCTGCAACACTGTTGGTTCAACACCAATACAACCAGTTCCCTGCAACACTGTTGGTTCAACACCAATACAACTAGTTCCCTGCAACACTGTTGGTTCAACACCAATACAACCAGTTCCCTGCAACACTGTTGGTTCAACACCAATACAACCAGCTGACTTAGTATTAGTTGAGTGTACGTGGTTGTGTAGTCTCTCTGTGTGTACTGCCTGTTTCTTACAATGTGCTCTCATATCAAATAATGTCATTTTTTATGTTGACTCTCTCCCTCTCCACCTCCCTTTCCTCTATATCTCTCTCCATCTCCTCCTTCTCTCTCCCTCTTTCCAACCCCATATCCATTCATCCCCTTGTTTCTATCTCTCTCTCCCTCTCCCTCCCTCTCTCCCAGGTAGCAGTCGAGGTGTGTGTGTATCCAGAGGAGTGCGTCATGAGGAGTCTCCGCTTCCTGGTTCTGCTCTCCCTCAGCTTCTGGTCATGTGACCTGGGAGCATCATCCAAAGGTGAGTCTATTTATATCCCCACGGTAGAATCTGGTATACGGTCAAATACGATGTGTCCCAAGTCATTGCTTTTGCCAGGAATTGAATGTATTATCTACTTCACATGTCTGCTGCCTTCACTTCAGAATTTAACTTCAAATGGGTGGGTGGGTAGATTGGTGCAAGTGTGTGCGTGACCACGCCTGAGTGTGTGATGTTGAGGTTGGTAGCTGTCTGGTCTAGCTGTGGTAGAAAAGCCATGTGTTTTCAGTATGTGGTACCCATTCATTACATGTGTGCGTGCGTGCGCGCGCGCGTGTGTGTGTGTATCTGTGTATCTGTATGCGTGTGTGTTTGTCTATGTCAGGAGCTGTCGTGACTCCGGTTTGGGCTTGTTGTGTTTTTATGATCTGTCAGATTCCCTCTTCAGCATCTCTTCCGTCCATAATATTCCTCCTGGGGCAATACCTCCGGAACTTCTGCAGCTCAGAGGGGATAGGCTCCCGGGAGAGCCCAGCCAGAGTGCTTCATCTGGGGCTGAGACAGTTTGCTGTTCCTCTGAGACCCTGGTGGTGGGTGGAAGGAAACACTTTGAAATAAGTGAAGTGTTTGAATACCCAATCAGCTCCCTGCTCTCCCTCTGTCCCGGCTAGTAATGTGCTCACATCAGCGGGAGGTTGAGACAGAATACAGAAGCAGATGTTCCAGTTTTCAACTCAGAACTTTATTGGTGGAAAATGTGTGTGTGTGTGTGTGTGGTGGGGGGGGGGGGGGGGGGGGGGCTCCTGTGGGAGGGGGGGTCCTGTGTATTCGTGTGTGTGTGTGTATAGTGAGTGAGACTGAGGATGTTGAGAGTGGGAAAACAGTCTTTAAGGGAAACATTTGTGACCTCATCTTTAAGTATAGCTTAGTGTTAGTAGTGAGTTTCAGGTCTAAAGTGATACATGTTTCCACTCCTCCCCTCATTTATCTCTGGAAAAAACAACCTGGAATGTTCTCTTCTTTCTTTCTCTCTCTTCACTTGCTTTCCCTCTCTCTTATCACTCTTTCCTCCCATTTTTCATGTTCTCTCCCTCTGTATATCAGTGTCTCTCTCCTCTTTCCCTTTCTCATCTCTCTCTTCCTCTTTCTCATTCTCCCTAGTCCTTGTACTACATCTAATTGTCCTTCTATCACATCATTACCTACATTACCCAGTGTGCCCTTCTCCACCTACAATGCCCTCTCTTAAGTGGTTCCAGCAGTGCTACTGGCAGAACCAATCTTCTCCTTGATCCCACTGATCCCCTTATCAAGAGTGTGTGTGTGTGTGTGTGTGTGTGTGTGTGTGTGTGTGTGTGTGTGTGTGTGTGTGTGTGTGTGTGTGTGTGTGTGTGTGTGTGTGTGTGTGTGTGTGTGTGTGTGTGTGTGTGTGTGTGTGTTTATGCATATATGTGTAAACACACACTGATCTACAGCCCAGTCCAATTACAGTGGAATGCCACTTTATAAAGCAGACAATTCCAATAATCCTCTCCTGCTTCTTCCTCCTTCTTCCCATTGCTCCGAGCACCCTTCTGACCCTGTCCCTAATATAACCATGCTGCCAAGCTCTAGGGAACAGTGAACATAAACAACAACAGAAAAGCCTGCAAAATGGAGCACAGCCACAACAATGACTGCTGCAGGGCAGACTGTGACAGGGTCCATGAGGTTTGGAACGGTTGGAGGATCTAGAGTTCTAACGATATGGGGTGTGTTACATAGTCCTTTCGTTGCCTGCAACATTCTGGTAACTTTTCCAAAAATGCCCAGGCTTTCCAGAAACCCTGGTTGGAGGATTCTGGATTTCTTGCTTATTCTCTCCTATCATCCTCCCTTCTCCTCCTCTCTTTCCCTCCCTCTCTTCCTCCTCCCTCTCTTCTTCCTCTCTCTCCTATCATCCTCCATTCTCCTCCTCGCTCTCCCCCCTCTCTTCCTCCTCCCTCTCTTCCTCCTCCCTCTCTTCTTCCTCTCTCTCCTATCATCGTCCCTTCCCTCCCTCTTCACCTCCCCTCTCTTCCCATTCATCATCCCACTATCCTTCCTCCATCTTCCCCTTCTCCCTTTCTCTCCCCTCCCTCTTTTCCTCCCCTCTCCCCCCTTCTTTCTCATAACTGTCACTCCCTCCCTGTCCTCCTCCCAGTCTTGACATTTTTTTACTCTGACAGGTCTTCATCTTAATTCTGCCTCTAAGTGCATTCTGGTACATTTTTTAAAAATGACCCGGTTTTCGAGAAACCCTGGTTGGAGGATTCCCGAATTTCCTGCTTATTCCCATCTGATTCTGGGAAAACTGAAATTTCTGGAAAACCTGGGAATTTTGGCAAATCATTTTGCAACCCTACTCCTCTCCCTCCTCCTATACAGTATTTAAGGACTGAAATCTCACTGCTGGTTTCAGGTAATCCAGATACTGTTTCTCTTCACAGATAGTTGTCAGTGTCTGGACTCATATAGGGATCTGGTATGAGTGCCTTGGAGTTATCACTTAGCCTATCCAACTCAATATGACCTCAAAAGGTCTCTAGGAGAAAGCCTTTGGGGTGAATGAGGTTTTGATCTCTTTATTGTATGGTACAGTGTCAGGTAGATACCTTTTTTCAGTGGTGCGGAACGCTTCGGATGATAAGGATGTAGAAAGATGACAGTATGTCTTCGAGCGATAACTCTTCCTCCACCTCTCTAGTCCTCTTTTTTCTAACCTGTTCTCCCTCTCTTCCTACTGTCTCCTCCCTCTCATCTTCCTTTCTCCTGTCTCTTTCTTACTCACTTTTCCCCCTCAACTTCCTTTCTCCTCCTACCTTACCCTTCACTCTACTTTTTCTTGTTCCCAACTTTTGTTCTCCCCCTTCTTCCTTCCTTCCTCCTCCCTCTCTTCTTCCTCTCTCCTATCATCCTCCCTTCTCCTCCTCTCCCTCCCTCTCTTCCTCCTCCCTCTCTTATTTCTCTCTCTCCTATCATCCTCCCTTCTCTGCTTCTCTTTCCCTCCCTCTCCTTCCTCCTCCCTCTCTTCTTCCTCTCTCTTTTCCTCCTCCCTCTCTTCCTCCTCCCTCTCTTATTTCTCTCTCTCCTATCATCCTCCCTTCTCCGCTTCTCTTTCCCTCCCTCTCCTTCCTCCTCCCTCTCTTCTTCCTCTCTCTTTTCCTCCTCCCTCTCTTCCTCCTCCCTCTCTTCCTCTCTCCTATCATCCTCCCTTCCCTCCCTCTTCCCCTCTCTTCCCATTCATCATCCCACTATCCTTCCTCCATCTTCCCCTTCTCCCTTTCTCTCCCATCCCTCTTCCTCCCCTCTCCCCCCTTCTTTCTCATCACTCTGTCACTCCTTCCCCGCCCTCCTCCCGGTCTTGATGTTTTTTTTACTCTGACAGGTCTTCATCTTAATTCTGCCTCTAAGTGCCTGTATAAAAGTCATAAGGGTTGTAGGAGGGGGTAGGATAGGGGTGTAGAGTGAGGGGATATGCTGAGAAGAAAGCACTTTTTAAGGAGGGAGTGAAGTGTCTCTTGACTTCAAACAGCCCATGTTGAGTGGCAATAAAAGATGAAGTCTGTGTGTTTCTGGGAACTTTTTGAAAGGCAGTTTTTGTTCTTTGTGAGAGAGCTTGCTGAGTATGCAGGGGCGGTAAGGGGTTAGAGGGGGAGGTAGGGAGGAGAGACTACCTCATGGGGTGTTTCTGATGTGTTGAGAAACTGATTAGAGAGCTGCTGCTATACGTTCTCTACACTCCAACTTCACCTTGATACTCTCTACAGTTAGCATTGACAGTTGTAATCTGCCATTATCCTTTGTTTTGTGTAAGTTAACTATACAAATATACTATATGTACGCATTTCATCCTAATGCATCTGGATATAGGCCTGTATCTGTGTACCAGGGCCATATTCATTATGGCCATATTCATTATGGTTAGGGTTGTATTCATTCGGGTTAGGGTCAAATTCATTAGGGTTAGGATTAGAGTCATATTCATTAGGGTTAGGGTTAGAGTCATATTCATTAGGGTTAGGATTAGAGTCATATTCATTAGGGTTATATTCATTAGGGTTAGGGTTAGGGTCATATTCATTAGGGTTAGGATTAGAGTCATATTCATTAGGGTTATATTCATTAGGGTTAGGATTAGAGTCATATTCATTAGGGTTAGGATTAGAGTCATATTCATTAGGGTTAGGATTAGAGTCATATTCATTAGGGTTATATTCATTAGGGTTAGGGTTAGGGTCATATTCATTAGGGTTAGGAGTAGAGTCATATTCATTAGGGTTAGGGTCATATTCATTAGGGTTAGGTTTAGGGTTAGGGTATTATTCATTAGGGTTAGGATTAGAGTCATATTCATTAGGGTTAGGTTTGGTTATCAAAATGTCACGCCAGGGTAAGCCTACATGAAACAAACCCCTTAAAATCCCCTTTGGGAAAAAATGATTGGAAACCATTTCATTTTTTGACCGCAAGGTTTTATGGGTATTATGACACCTCCCCTATGGGGCTCTATTGGGTTGACATATTCATTCTAATAAATAGTAGGTTCATGAGTTAATTCATTTCAATTGGCCCAGCTACTGATCAATAGAGTGAACAAATAGAATGATAGAAGTTAAAAGCTCTTGATTTAGCCTCTTAGTCTGCTTCTCTTTCCTGAGTGAGAATATAACGCAGACCCTCAGGCTAGCAGCTCACTCTCACTCTGTCACACACACACACACACACACACACACACACTCTCTCACACACACACACACACACACACACACACACACACACACACACACACACACACACACACACACACACACACACACACACACACACACACATACATACACACACACACACACACACACACACACAGAGAACACTCTATCTGTGTGTTACTCTTCCCAATCTAATTGGATCCAGTCACTCTGTTTTACTCCAGCGCTAAATTGGTTTCGATTTAACAACCTGGCCAACAGTCTCAACCCTGAAGTGGAGCAGTGTGTGTGTGTGTGTGTGTGTGTGTGTGTGTGTGTGTGTGTGTGTGTGTGTGTGTGTGTGTGTGTGTGTGTGTGTGTGTGTGTGTGTGTGTGAGAGAGAGTGTGTGTGTGTGTGTGTGTGTGTGTGTGTGTGTGTGTGTGTGTGTGTGTGTGTGTGTGTGTGTGTGTGTGTGTGAGTGTTTGGTTTTATTATCCTTGTGGGGACCAGAAGTCATCACAAGGATAGTAAAACAAGGACAATTCGGACAAGTGGGGACATTTTGCAGGTCCCAACAATGAAAAAGGCTATTTTAGGCTTAGGGGTTCAAATCAAATCAAATTGTATTGGTCACATACACATGGTTAGCAGATGTTAATGCGAGTGCAGCGAAATGCTTGTGCTTCTAGTTCCGACCGTGCAGTAATATCTAACAAGTAATCTAACAAGTTCACAACAACTACCTTATACACACAAGTGTAAAGGAATGAATAAGAATATGTACATATAAATATATGGATGAGTGATGGCCGTGCGGCATAGGCAAGATGCAGTAGATGGTATAGAGTACAGTATATACATATGAGATGAGTAATGTAGGGTATGTAAACACAGAAAGTGGCATTGTTTAACTTCTTTCAGCTAGAGGGCAGAATTTTTATGTTTGGAAAAATAAATTTCCCAAGGTAAACAGACTATTTCTCAGGTCCAGATGCTAGAATATGCATAAAATTGACAGATTAGGATAGAAAACACTCTAAAGTTTCCAAAACTGTCAAAATATTGTCTGTGAGTATAACAGAACGGATTTTGCAGTCGAAAAACCTGAGGAAATCCAACCCGGAAGTGCCTTTTATTTGGAAAAATCCCTGTTCCGTTGCCTGCCCCTCCTCCATTTAAAGGGGTATCAACCAGATTCCTTTTCCAATGGCTTCTTCAGGCCGTGACCAGGCTTTAGACATAGTTTCAAGCTTTTATTTTGAAAAATGAGCGAGATTTTTCAAAACGCGCCAGGTGTCCTTTGATTAGTTCCTGCGCCCGAGAGATGTAGCTCGACATTTTCTTTCTCTGTAGTATTGAAGAGGTTACCGTCCGATTTAAATATTATCGATTATGTATGTTAAAAACAACCTGAGGATTGATTATAAAAAACATTTGACATGTTTCTACGAACATTACGGATACTTTTTGGAATTTCCGTCTGCCTTTCAGGACTGGAACGAGCCTGTGGTTTTCTGAACATAACGCGTAAACCAAATGGCGGTTTTTGGTTATAAAACAAATCTTTATCGAACAAAAATAACATTTATTGTGTAACTGGGAGTCTCGTGAGTGGAAACATCCAAATATTATCAAAGGTAAGCGATTCATTTTATTGCTTTTCTGACTTTCGTGACCAAGCTAATTTGGGGCTAGCTGTTCTTACTGTTTTGTCTAGTGATAAACTCACAAACGCTTGGATTGCTTTCGCTGTAAAGCATATTTTCAAAATCTGACACAATAGGTGGATTAACAACAAGCTAAGCTGTGTTTTGGTATATTTCACTTGTGATTTCATGATTATAAATATTTTTAGTATTATTTTTGAATTTGGCGCTCTGCAATTCAGCGGTTGTTTACGAAAATGATCCCGCTAAAGGGATCCGTGCGGCAAGAAGTTAAAGTGACTAGTGATACATTTATTACAAACCAATTTTTAATAAAGTGGTTAAAGATTTGAGTCAGTATGTTGGCAGCAGCCACTCAATGTTAGTGATGGCTGTTTAACAGTCTGATGGCCTTGAGATTGAAGCTGTTTTTCTGTCTCTCGGTCCCAGCTTTGATGCACCTGTACTGACCTCGCCTTCTGGATGATAGCGGGGTGAACAGGCAGTGGCTCGGGTGGTTGTTGTCCTTGATGATCTTTTTGGCCTTCCTGTGACATCGGGTGGTGTAGGTGTCCTGGAGGGCAGGTAGTTTGCCCCCGGTGATGCGTTGTGCAGACCTCACTACCCTCTGGAGAGCCTTACAGTTGTGGGTGGAGCAGTTGCCATACCAGGCGGTGATACAGCCCAACAGCATGCTCTTGATTGTGCATCTATAAAAGTTTGTGATTGTTTTCGGTGACAGAAGATGAGGTTGAAGATGCGCTGTTGTGCCTTCTTCACCACGCTGTCTGTGTGGGTGGACCATTTCAGTTTGTCCATGATGTGTACGCCGAGGAACTTTAAACTTTCCACCTTCTCCATTACTGTCCCGTCAATGTGGATAGGGGGGTGCTCCCTCTGCTGTTTCCTGAAGTCCACGATCATCTCCTTTGTTTTGTTGACGTTGAGTGTAAGGTTATTTTCCTGACACCACACTCCGAGGGCCATCACCTCCTCCCTGTAGGCCATATCATCGTTGTTGGTAATCAAGCCAACCACTGCAGTGTCGTCTGCAAACTTGATGATTGAGTTGGAGGCGTGCATGGCCACGCAGTCATGGGTAAACAGGGAGTACAGGAGAGGGTTGGGAACCCTTGTGGGGCCCCAGTGTTGAGGATCAGCGGGGTGGAGATGTTGTTTCCTACCCTCACCACCTGGGGGCGGCCCGTCAAAGTCCAGGACCCAGTTGCACAGGGTGGGGTCGAGACCCAGGGTCTCGAGCTTAATGACGAGTTTGGAGGGTACTATGGTGTTAAATGCTGAGCTGTAATCGATGAACAGCATTCTTACTTACATAGGTCTTCCTCTTGTCCAGATGGGTTAGGGCAGTGTGCAGTGTGATTGCGATTGCGTCGTCTGTGGACCTATTGGGGCGGTAAGCAATTTGGACTGGGTCTAGGGTGTCAGGTAGGGTAGAGATGATATGGTCCTTGACTAGTCTCTCAAAGCACTTCATGATGACGGAAGTGAGTGATAGTCATTTAGCTCCGTTACCTTAGCTTTCTTGGGAACAGGAACAATGGTGGCCCTCTTGAAGCATGTGGGAACAGCAGACTGGTATCGGGATTGATTGAATATGTCCGTAAACACACCAGCCAGCTGGTCTGCGCATGCTCTGAGGACGCGGCTAGGGATGCCGTCTGGGCCAGCAGCCTTGAGAGGGTTAACACGCTTAAATGTTTTACTCACGTTGGCTGCGGTGAAGGAGAGCCCGCAGGTTTTGGTAGCGGGCCGTGTCAGTGGCACTATATTGTCCTCAAAGTGAGCAAAGAAGTTGTTTAGTTAGTCTGGGAGCAAGACATCGGGGTCCGAGATGGGGCTGGTTTTCTTTTTGTAATCCGTGATTGACTGTAGACCCTGCCACATACCTCTTGTGTCTGAGCCATTGAATTGCGACTCTACTTTGTCTCTATACTGACGCTTAGCTTGTTTGATTGCCTTGTGGAGGGAATAGCTACACTGTTTGTATTCGGTCATGTTTCCGGTCGCCTTGCCATGATTAAAAGCAGTGGTTCGCGCTTTCAATTTTGCTAATGCTGCCATCAATCCACGGTTTCTGGTTGTGGAAGGTTTTAATAGTCACTGTGGGTACCACATCACCGATGCACTTGCTAATAAACTCGCTCACCGAATCAGTATATACATCAATGTTGTTGTCTGAGGCTATCCTTTAGGTTTAGGGTTAGGGTTACTATTAAGTTTAGGGAAGGCTTTAGTGTTGGGGTTTGGGGTTAGGGTTAGGGTTATGGTTAGTGTTAAGGTGTTAAGGTTAGGGGTTAGGTTAAGGGTAATGGCTAGATGTAACGGTTAGGTGTTAGGGAAAATAGGATTTTGAATGGGAATCAATTGTTTGGTACCCACAATGATACTAAAAGAAACATCTGCACTGCACACCAGGGTCATGGACTTAGTAATACTGTATGTGTGTCCTCCTAGCTGCAGTGTGTGTGTGTGTGTGCGTGTGCGTGTGCGTGTGTGTGTCAGTGTGGATTTATTGGCATATCAGGCATATCAATCTCCAGGCTTGTACAATCCTTTAGGTTGTATAGTTCTAACACACTGGTAGGACTGGAGACAGTGGTGGTCACCAGCCCTGGTCCTGGAGAGCTAGGAAAACAGCCCATCGCAATAATCTCATCAAGACCTTGATTAGTAGAATTAGGTATGTTAGAGTTGGTGACCATTCATGAATGTTCCTCTCAGAATCATTCTAGGGTTCTGTGACCCACTTGGTTCCTGGTGTCTGTCCAAAATTGCCCCCTATTCCTCATATAGTCCACAACTTTTGACCGGGACCCATGTACAGGTAGTGGACTATATGGAATAGGATGCCTTTTGGGACAGACCCCAGGAACAAAGTGGGTCACACCTGAACCTGAACATGTACTCCTATGTTACTGAACCCCTACCTGAGCCTGAACATGTACCCAGGGCTCACAATGTAGTGAGGGCTCACAATATGACACATTCACAATATGACAGCAAACACATTTCTCCTTGACATCTGCCAACGGGGTGAGGATGTATCCATCAATTGTGTGTGTGTGTGTGACATGTGTCTCTTTCTCTCTCTCCCTCTCTCTCTCTCTCTCTCTCCCTCACCCATCCCTTTCTCTCTCCCTCCCCCTCCCTTTCTCTCTCCCTCCCCCTCCCTTTCTCTCTCCCTTCCCACATATATATTTTTTACAACTTTTACCTCTTTTTCCCCCAATATTGTGGTATCAAATTGGTAGTTACAGTCTTGTCTCATCGCTGCAACTCCCGCACGGACTCGTGTGAGCCGAAGGTCGAGAGCCGTGCGTCCTCCGAAATACAACCCAGCCAAGCTGTAACTGCCTCTTGACACAGGACCCACCAGCCACACCAATGTGTCGGAGGAAATACCGTACACCTGGCGACCGTGTCAGCATGCACTACGCTCGGCCCGCCAAAGGAGTCGCTAGAGCGCGATGGGACAAGAACATCCCTGTTGGCCAAACCCTCACCTAACCCGGACGACGCTGGGCCAATTGTGCGCCGCCCCATGGGTCTCCCGGTCACGGCTAGCTGTGACAGAGCAAATCAAATCACATTTTATTGGTAACATACTGTTAAGAGAATTATGTTCTCAATGTTCATAAACTGAACTTCAATTAACTACTCAGTCTGCAACCCAGACTTTGTAAGATACTGGTTGAAATGAAAACAGACAGAGGCCCAGCCTACAATAGTCAAATGTTTATTCACGAGAGCGCTCTGAAGTCCACAATACAAACCCATCCATTTTATACTGGCTCCTTACGCACATACCTTCACACACAAACAGTAGGTATCCTATGCACACACTGTATCACTACCCAAATCTCTCAGAGGCCTAGCTGACCTGAGTCCTTGAGAAGTCCTCCCTGTCCTCCTAAGTTTTCTCAGTTCCTGCCAGGTGGGCTCAAACACAGTCTAACTCTTCTCGGTATCTTTCTTCGGCCTTTCACCCCCCATACAAGTTCAAATCCTGAGCTACGCCTTGCTCAGACAGTCTGGGTTTTTCCCACTATACAGATACATTGTTTTAATCTAATTTAATGGAAACATAAATGGTATACAAGAATAATCAAAACCAATACATGTATGTACATTCGATATTCATCAATGACTGTTATATGCCAATATCCAATCATAACGCGATTTTTATTACAATCTTCATAAAAAACAGTCTCATCCAACATTGGCTCCTCGTAGTTAAAAGAAACTGAGCCCTCTCCTAGGCCTGGAGGCCTGTATTCGTCATCCCACTGGCCGGAACTCGGAATCGGTCCGTATCTCACCATCAGTTGCGTCATTGACCTCTCTAGAGTCCTGGTGATCAAACCTCTCATACACGGAATCAAACAACATCCACACAGAATCAACACACTCATACAGGTGAAAGTTGCCCACAACACAGTGATTATGCAATTTTTCCATTTCCCAAACATACTGTCAAACCAATTTGTTAGAGAATTATCCACCCCAGAGTTCTCTGCTAATTCGTGAGCTAATGTGGTAAAACCTGCCAGGGCCTTGGTCACTGATCCGTATGGAGCTGTGTTATTAAAAAATAAATGTACAGCAATGAACTCCAATCATTCTACATTCCCCGCCCTTTTCTGCCAATAACCTATCGAGAGTCAGTCTATTTTACCAGGTCATGAGGGAGGTGGCGGATAATTGGTCAGAGAACCCCTTTACTGCATCCCCAGTATCATTCACGAATCTCTGTTGATTATAATAGAGGTCATTAATCCAATCCACATTTTTATTTATTGTCAACCACCAAAAGAACGTAGTGGTAAAGTCTTCACCTATTTGATTCATAGCTTTGTATTAATCTGGAACTTCCCTGAGGATGCCAATAGCATCCATCTAGACAGGGCTACTCCCATCCTGGTCAAAACTCCTCCTGTACCTACTGTAGCCTCCTATAACTGGCCTCTGATGACTAACTCCAACTGGTTGGACCAATAACACCGTGGAGCAAGTTCCTGACCACCCTTTCTGGTAGTTTCTGTCGTATACGTCCTTTGCTGGTACGAGCCCACCCTACATCAGTTATAGGTGCTGTGAGGTTAAGAATTTTCTCTTGTACTTCCAAACCTAAGTCAGTCACATTAACGATTATCTTTCAGCCATTAAAATCATGTAAGTTCTCGGTGCCATCCTTGTATCTACAACACTGGTACTCATCAGGAGTTAAAGTGAACCGAGGTGGGTTGGCCGAGTACTTCAATCTGGCCAACCCAATCCCTGTAAAGTTATTTTGCTTTCCTAGGGAATTGTTTAATGTTTACCTTAAATCCTACATCTTGATCTTTGACTCCTTATTCTGTAGTTTATCTTTTACTTTTTATCCATGACAATGGCGTCATATAATTAGTACCGGCAGGTGGTGGATCTGGATGTATCAGAAAGGTTACCAAGACTATGATGCAGCTCAGAGTCCCTACTCTTCCCCAAAACCGCCAACCCTCTCTTGCCCTTAGTCGATCTGCTAGGTACCACCCCATACTCACACCTCTAGGGGCACACACAGTGATGAACGGTCGGGATAGGGAATCTTCGTTAAACAAACACTAACAACCGTATCTTTCCAGGCAAAACATATCAATAGTTGTATTACCATCCCAAACCCAAATTTGAGTCTATCAGTACATAGGCTGAGATACGAACCCAGGTCTCACGCGTGGTAGGCAAGAATTCTACCCCTGAACCACCAAAGCTATTGAAATGCCGGAGACTCCATGCAAATAACCCTTTTTATAATTGTCTGTAGTCGTAAAATCAGGCACGTACTACCGAGACAATTCCCAGAAAATAGCCCTAATTTACAGGTCCACGCATTTCTCCGGTGATGATTCTCCTTACTCTCTCTTTCTGTCCTATTCCTCTCTTGACTTTTGTCTCACCCTTTCTCTACACTTGCCTTCTTACCTTCTTTTCTGGGCTTCAGACAGCCAGGTATCTAACCCTCGACCTGCTGTTTCCCTTGACTATCTACACACGTCTTATGTATCTACTTTATCATTAATTCAAATTTTTCTACATCTAGACGTCTCTCAAATTTGTACTTCTTTCTCCATTTTGGGCATTAGATATACCTCTCATCCCCGGTTAATTCCGGGACCTCCTTTGAGGATTTACTACCCATGTTATTTAATTAACTTTCCTTTTTATTCTGCTTCTTCTCACGATCTATGTGTATGTGCTTTTAAAATTCTGATTAAATTACTATGTGTCTCACTATTGATGTGTATGTCACTACTCCCTATGTGTGTGCTCACCTTCTATGCTCACAATCTATGTGTATTTTTTTTACCTATGTGTATCTATATTAAGTCTCTATGATCTATGTGTGTGCTTTCTACCATTATCCAATTACTATAGTTATGTTCTATGGTATATTCTCACACTCTATGTGTATGTGCTAACCTATGTGTGTTTCTCCTGTCTGGAAACTTTATCTATAGAGGTGTCTTTCGATTGGACATTAGGTCTCACCCGTATACAACCTATAAGCTATTTTCCAGGGGTCATAAATCCCTAGTCAGCAGCCTATTTTTCTATTGTTCCTTGGGACTTATTGACGTTAATACCTCGTATCTCACACCGCTATATTAGGCTTCCCTCTCTTCCTTTTTGGACTTTATTTCAGTGTTGACTTTTGAATCGTTTAACCTCTCTAGGATATGTGGGACGGTAGCGTCCCACCTCGTCAACAGCCAGTGAAAGAAACTGCAGGGCACCAAATTCAAAACAACGGAAATCCCATAATTTAAATTCCTCAAACATACAAGTATTTTACACCATTTTAAAGCTACACTTGTTGTAAATCCAGCCAAAGTGTCCGATTTCAAAAAGGTTTTACGACGAAAGCACACCAAACGATTATGTTAGGTATGAGCCAAGTCACAGAAAAATACATTTTTCCAGCTAAAGAGAGCAGTAACAAAAAGCAGAAATAGAGATAAAATGAATCACTAACCTTTGATAATCTTCATCAGATGACACTCATAGGACTTCATGTTACACAATACATGTATTTTTTGTTCGGTAAAGTTCATATTTATATCCAAAAATCTGAGTTTAGGCAAGACGCTACTGTATCACTTGGCAAAAAGCCTGAGAAAATGCAGAGCGCCAAATTAAAATGAATTACTATGAAAATTACTATAAAATCAAACTTTCATTAAATCACACATGAAAGATACCAAATTAAAGCTACACTGGTTGTGAATCCAGCCAACATGTCAGAATTCAAATAGGCTTTTTAGCGAAAGCATACGATGCTATTTTCTGAGCATAACACCATAGTAAACAAAAGAGAGAAAACATTTCAACCCTGCAGGCACGACACAAAACGCAGAAATAAAAATATAATTCATGCCTTACCTTTGACATCACATCACAAATGGTCCTTTTGTTCGATTAATTCCGTCGATATATATCCAAAATGTCCATTTATTTGGCGTGTTTGATCCAGAAAAACACCGGTTCCAACTTGCTCAAACGTGACGACAAAATATCTCAAAGGTTGCCTGTAAACTTTGCCAAAAAATGTCAAACTACTTTTGTAATACAACTTTAGGTATTTTTTAATGTTAATAATCAATAAAATTGAAGACGGGATGATATGTGTTCAATACAGGATTAAAACGAAATGTTGCATGCCTTCTGTTTGATTGAAGCGCATGTCCAGGACACCTGGAGTGCCTCGACTTCAAGATGGCCGTATTTCTTCATTACACAAAGGAATAACCTCAACCTATTTCTCATGACTGTTGACATCTAGTGGACGCCGTAGAAACTGCAAGCAATTCGCTTAGAAATCTGGTTTCCCAATGAAAGCTCATTGAAAAGACAGTGACCTCAAAAAAAAGAAATCTGAATGGTTTGTCCTCGGGGTTTCGCCTGCTAAATAAGTTCTGTTATACTCACAGACATGACTCAAACAGTTTTAGAAACTTCAGAGTGTTTTCTATATGCATATCTTATCTCCTGGGAATGAGTAACTGGCAGTTGAATTTGGGTATGCTTTTCATCCAAACGTGAAAATGCTGCCCCCTACCCTAGAGAAGTTAAGTTATCTTGTTCGCATAGAATTACCTTCCTATCACACCAAGCCTAGTTTATATCCTCACTTAGGACTTTATCTAGGTATGACTGTTGAATCGGATCTATGGCTAATTTACCGCATGTTAATTAACCATAAGTTATCCTATTTGTACAAAATGACCGTCCTATCTCACAGCACCTATTTGATATCCTTATCTTAATTACCCCTTCCGGCCTTTACTTTGGTCTATTAAGCTATTTTTTATTTATGGTAGTGCACCTTACCTCAGGTCATTTCGGAGCTGCCTTCCTATCGATTTTGGTTAAAACACAAAGTAGAAACCTAGTGAATCTGTTTAGAATAATTAAGCTCCTATTATTGATAAATATTAAGTATTTTAGAACTTCAAATCAAAGATATCTTAAATCATTCCCCCCAAATCCGTGAATAAAGATTTACTAACCTTGTCTCGTAGACTGGGAAAAGTAATGCTGGTTGGATTCCGTCATTGTCTCTGTCGACCTTAGATATATACCGGCCTGTTATGGAACCCCAGTGTCAGGGGACAGATCTTTAATTTACGGGTCAACGACCTGACCGTGCATGGTTTTCGGCGTGTTAACTTCGGACAACAGGGACAGGTATTGGAAATCCGTAATCTAACAATTCCACAACAACTACCTTTTACACACAAGTGTAAAGGAATTAATGAGAATATGTACATATAAATATATGGATTGGAATCAGGATCTCTAGTGGCACAGCTAGCACTGCGGTCCAGTGCCTTAGACCACTGAGCCACTCAGGAGGCCTCAAGGGGATTTATTGTTTACATTGTTTGTAAACAATGTGAACAGTAAATATTACACTCACAAGTTCCAAAATAATATAAACATTTAAAATGTAAAATGCCATATTATGTATATATACAGTGTTGTAACGATGTGCAAATAGTTAAAGTACAAAAGGGAAAATAAATAAGCATAAATATAAGTTGTATTTACAATGTTTTTTTTCTTCACTGGTTGCTGCAAGTATTGCTGCTGTGGTGGCACACTGTGGTATTTCACCCAATGGATATGAGGGTTTATCAACATTTGATTTGTTTTCTAATTCTTTTGTGGGTCTGTGTAATCTGAGGGAAATATGTGCCTCTAATTTGGTCATACATTTGGCAGGACGTTAGAAAGAGCAGCTCAGTTTCCACCTCATTTTGTGGGCAGTGTGCATATAGCCTGTCTTCTCTTGAGAGCCAGCTAGCCATTTTACCTTTCTCAATAACAAGGCTATGCTCACTGAGTCTGTACATATGTAACAGTATAACTTTAGTACCGTCCCCTCGCCCCGACACGGGCGCGAACCAGGGACCCTCTGCACACATCAACAACTGACACCCACGAAGCATCGTTACCCATCGCTCCACAAAAGCCGCGGCCCTTGCAGAGCAAGGGGCAACACTACATCTAGGTTTCAGAGCAAGTGACGTAACTGATTGAAACGCTACTAGCGCGTACCCGCTAACTAGCTAGCCCTTTCACATCCGTTACACTCACCCCCCTTTCAACCTCCTCCTTTTCCGCAGCAACCAGTGATCCGGGTCAACAGCATCAATGTAACAGTATAACTTTAGTACGTCCCCTCGCCCCGACCCGGGCGCGAACCAGGGACCCTCTGCACACATCAACAACGGTCGCCCACGAAGCATCGTTACCCATCGCTCCACAAAGGCCGCGGCCCTTGCAGAGCAAGGTGCAACGCTACTTCTAGGTTTCTGAACAAGTGACGTAACTGATTGAAACGCTAGTAGCGCGTACCCGCTAACTAGCTAGCCATTTCACATCCGTTACACTCACCCCCCTTTCAACCTCCTCCTTTTCCCGCAGCAACCAGTGATCCGGGTCACGGCACCAATGTAACAGTATAACTTTAGTACCGTCCCCTCGCCCCGACACGGGCGCGAACCAGGGACCCTCTGCACACATCAACAACTGACACCCACGAAGCATCGTTACCCATCGCTCCACAAAGCCGCGGCCCTTGCAGAGCAAGGGGAAACCCTACATCTAGGTTTCAGAGCAAGTGACGTAACTGATTGAAACGCTACTAGCGCGTACCCGCTAACTAGCTAGCCATTTCACATCCGTTACACATAGTCAAGGCTTTCCTTAATTTTGAGTCAGTTACAGTGGTCAGGTATTGTGTACTCTCTGTTTAGTGCCAAGTAGCATTCTAGTTTGTTCAGTGTTTTTGTTAATACTTTCCAATGTGTCAAGTAATTATCTATTTGTTTTCTCATGATTTGGTTGGGTCTAATTGTGTTGCTGTCCTGGGGCTCTGTGGGGTCTGTTTGTGTTTGTGAACAGAGCCCCAGGACCAACTTGCTTAGGGGACTCTTCTCCAGGATCATGTCTTGTAGGTGATGGCTTTATTATGGAAGGTTTGGGAATCACTTCCTTTTAGGTGGTTGAAGAATTTAACGTATTTTTTCTGGATTTTGATAATTAGTGGGTATCGGCCTAATTCTGCTCTGCAGTCTCAATTTCGTGTTTGTCCCATTTTGTGAAATCTTGGTTGGTGAGCGGACCCCAGACCTCACAACTACGTATATGGGTTTTATAATTGATTCAAATATATTTTGCCGGATCCTAATTGGTACATTTTATGTTCCTTTTGATGGCATAGAAGGCCCTTCTTGCCTTGTCTCTCAGATCATTCATAGCTTTGTGGAAGTTACATGTGGTGCTGATGTTTAGGCCGAGGTATGTATAGTTTTTTGTGTGCTCTAGGGCAACGGTGTCTAGATAAAATTTGTATTTGTGGTCCTGGCAACTGGACCTTTTTTGGAACACCATTATTTTTGTCTATCTGAGATTTACTGTCAAAGCCTGGGTCTGACAGAATCTGTGCAGAAGATCTAGGTGCTGCTGTAGGCCCTCCTTGGTTGGTGACAGAAGCACCAGATCATCAGCAAACAGTAGACATTTGACTTTAGATTCTTCTAGGGTGAGGCTTGGTGATGCAGACTGTTCTAGTGCCCTCGCCAATTTGTTGATATACAGTTAAATACGGGGGGGGGCTTAAACTGCATCCCTGTCTCACCCTGGTATAGAGAGAAATAGTCTGGTATAGAGAGAAATAGTAAATCTATAAATACTGGTATAGAGAGAAATAGTCCTATAAATACTATATTAATTACAACCTAAAACCTCTTACCTTGGAATATTGAAGTCTCTTGTTAAAAGGAACCACCAACTTTCATATGTTCTCATGTTCTGAGCAAGGAACTCAAACGTTAGCCTTTTTACATGGCACATTTTGCACTTTTACTTCTCCAACACTTTGTTTTTGCATTATTTAAACCAAATTGAACATGTTTCATTATTTATTTGAGGCTAAATTGATTTTTATTGATGTATTATATTAAGTTAAAATAAGTGTTCATTCAGTATTGTTGTAATTGTCATTATTACAAATACATTTTAAAAAATCGGCCGATTAATCTGTATCGGCTTTTTTGGTCCTCCAATAATCGGTATCGGTATCGGCGTTGAAAAATCATAATCGGTCGACCTCTAGTGGAGGCTGCTGAGGGGAGGACGGCTCATAATAATTGCTGGAACGGAGTCAATGGAATGGCATCAAACACATGGTTTCCATTCCACATATTCCGCTCCAGCCTTTACCATGAGCCCGTCCTCCCCAAAGGTGCCACCAACCTCCTGTAGTTAATACACTGACAGATTTTGTGTGTTCTCCACAGTATGACCTGAGGCTGACCTGTACATGGGGGGGAAGTGTTTTATATACAGTAGTAAAGGACAGTGTCTGTCTTAATCACCATATCTATTTATTTTACTCGTTACTGTGTGTCGTTACTGTGTGTCCTTTGTCTGAATGGCATTTCACACAACATGTATTTTGTCCTGTCCATCTCGCCTTCTTACTCTCTCCTCTGTCTCATTCTCTCTCTCCAGAAGTACAATGCCCTTCCCAACAGGTAGATGACTGGAAGTTCCCTCAGACGGCCAGACACAACATCACAGGTAAATGATACACGCACGCACAAACACATGCACACACACACCCAAAACAGTTAGTACCACTCACCTTGTTTATCCTGTCTGATCTACTGTGGCTCCTCTCTGTGATTGATTACTCTGCCTGGCCTGAGGATTAATGTGGTGATGGATTTGATGCAGGTTTTAATCTGGTGCGGCGCTTCTCCCTGCTCAAGACAGCAGCGGTCAGGAAGATCCGTAACCCCCGAGGACCCGTTATCCTCCGACTGGGCAAGACAGCACTCATCCACCCCACAGAGTATGTCCTCCTCCCTCCCTCCATCACTACTAACTCTCTTTCTTTGTCTGTCACCCTCTGTCTCTCCCTCTCTCCTTCTGTCTTTTTCCATTTCATCGCCTGACATAGTAGGTCCCCATCCCTCCATCACTGCTGCTAGCTCTCTCTTTATATCTCTCTATCTGACTCTCTCCCTCTCTCTCTCTCTCTCTCTCTCTATTTTCCCATCTCATCAGCCCAAAAGAGTAGATCCTCTATCACTACTACATCTCTCTCTCTCTCTCTCTCTCCCCATCTCATCAGCCCCACAGAGTAGATCCTCTATCACTACTACATCTCTCTCTCTCTCCCCATCTCATCAGCCCCACAGAGTAGATCCTCTATCACTACTACATCTCTCTCTCTCTCTCTCCATCTCATCAGCCCCACAGAGTAGATCCTCTATCACTACTACATCTCTCTCTCTCTCTCTCCATCTCATCAGCCCCACAGATTAGATCCTCTATCACTACTACATCTCTCTCTCTCTCCCCATCTCATCAGCCCCACAGATTAGATCCTCTATCACTACTACATCTCTCTCTCTCTCCCCATCTCATCAGCCCCACAGAGTAGATCCTCTATCACTACTACATCTCTCTCTCTCTCTCCCCATCTCATCAGCCCCACAGAGTAGATCCTCTATCACTACTATATATCTCTCTCTCTCCCCATCTCATCAGCCCCACAGAGTAGATCCTCTATCACTACTACATCTCTCTCTCTCTCCCCATCTCATCAGCCCCACAGAGTAGATCCTCTATCACTACTACATCTCTCTCTCTCTCCCCATCTCATCAGCCCCACAGAGTAGATCCTCTATCACTACTACATAGTGAATTCTGCATGCAGTCTCAATTTCGTGTTTGTCCCATTTTGTGAAATCTTGGTTGGTGAGCGGACCCCAGACCTCACAACTATAAAGGGAAATGGGTTTTATAATTGATTCAAATATATTTTTCCGGATCCTAATTGGTACATTTTATGTTCCTTTTGATGGCATAGAAGGCCCGTCTTGCCTTGTCTCTCAGATCGTTCAAAGCTTTTGGAAGTTACCTGTGGCGCGAATGTTTAGGCCGAGGTATGTATAATTTTTTGTGTGCTCTTGGGCAACGGTGTCTAGATGGAATTTGTATTTGAGGTCCTGGCAACTGGACCTTTTTTGGAACATCATTATTATTGTCTTACTGAGATTTACTGTCAGGGCCCAGGTCTGTCAGGGCCCAGGTCTATCAGGGCCCAGGTATGGCAGAATCTGTGCAGAATATCTAGGTGCTGCTGTAGGCCCTCCTTGGTTGGAGACAGAAGCACCAGATCATCAGCAAACAGTAGACATTTGACTTCAGATTCTACTAGGGTGAGGCTGGGATTTGCAGACTGTTCTAGTGCCCTCGCCAATTCGTTGATATAAATGTTAAAGAGGGTGGGGCTTAAGCTGCATCCATGTCTCACCCCACGGCCCTGTGGAAAGAAATGTGTGTGTTTTTTGCCAATTTTAACCGCACACATTTTGTCTGTGTACATGGATTTGATAATTTCGTATGTTTTTTTCCCCAACACCACTTTCCATCAATTTGTAGAGCAGACCTTCATGCCAATTTGAGTCAAAAGCTTTTTTGAAGTCAACAAAGCATGAGAAGACATTGCCTTTGTTTTGGTTTATTTGTTTGTCAATTAGTGTGCAGGGTGAATAAGTGGTCTGTCGTACGGTACTTTGGCTAAAAAGCCAATTAGAAATTTGCTCAGTACATTGTTTTCACTGAGGAAATGTACGAGTCTGATTTCCCAAGGTTGCTGTTGACGCATATCCCACGGTAGTTATTGGGGTCAAATTTGTCTCCACTTTTGTGGATTTTTGTGATCCGTCTTTGCTTCCAAAAATTGGGTAAGATGCCAGCGATAAGGATGATGTTATGTATATTTGATCATTTCATTTAGGATACCATCAACACCACAGGCCTTTTTGGGTTGGAGGGTTTGTATTTTGTCCTGGTAGTTCATTCAATGTAATTGGGGATCCAGTGGGTTCTGGTAGTCTTTAATATTTTATTCTAAGATTTGCATTTGATCATGTATATGTTTTTGCTGTTTGTTCTTTGATATAGGGCCAAAAAGATTGGAGAAGTGGTTTATCCATACATCTCTGTTTTGGATAGATAACTCTTCGTGTTGTTGTTTGGTTAGTGTTTTCCAATTTTCACAGAAGCGGTTAGAGTCTATGGATTCTTCAATTACATTGAGATGATTTCTGACAGGCTGTTATTTCTTTTTCCATAGTGTATTTCTGTATTGTTTTAGTGATTCACAATAGTGAAGGCATAGGCTCAGGTTTTCTGGGTGTCTATGTTTTTGGTTGGATAGGTTTCTCAATTTCTTTCTTAGGTTTTTGCGTTCTTCATCAAACCATTTGTCATTGTTGTTAATTTTCTTAGGTTGTCTGCTTGAAATGTTTAGATTTGATAGGGAAGCTGAGAGGGAAGCTGAGAGGTCAAATTTACTGTTTAGGTTTTCTACTGCCAAGTTTACACCATCACTATTATAGTGAAAGTTTGGTCCAGCAAGTTGTCTAAAAGGTATTGAATTTGTTGTTGTTTTTTGGTAGGTTTCCACACTACTTTCCTTCCATCTATAGCATTTCTTAATATTATTCAGTTCCTTTGGCTTTGATGCCTCATGATTGAGCATTACTCTGTTCAAGTAGACTGGGATTTTGCTGTCATTGGGGTGTCAGTGGGCTGACTGTGAACGTTCTGAGAGACTCTGGATTGAGGTCAGTGATAAAGTAGTCTACATTACTACTGCCAAGTGATAAGCTATAGGTGTGCATACCATAGGAGTCCCCTCGAAGCCTACCATTGACTATGTACATGCCCATCGTGCGACAGACCTGTAGGAGTTGTGACCTGTTTTTGTTGGTTATGTTTTTTAAGTCATTTAGCAGACGCTCTTATCCAGAGCGACTTACAAATTGGAAAGTTCATACATATTCATCCTGGTCCCCCCGTGGGGAATGAACCCACAACCCTGGCGTTGCAAGCGCCATGCTCTACCAACTGAGCCACACGGGACCTATGTTGTCATAGTTGTGCCTAGGAGAGCATATGGGGCAGGGAATGCTATCTCCTCCAGTTGTCCAGTTCTGACATTTAGGTCGCCACACACTAGTACATGTCCCTGGGCTTGGAAATGATTGATTTCTCCTTCCAGGATGGAGAAGCTGTCTTCTTTAAAGTAGCGCAATCTAGTGGGGGTGCCTTCAGAACACATTCAGACCCCTTGACTTTTTCCACATTTTGTTATGTTATAGCCTTATTCTAAAATGTATTAAATAAATAAAAATATCAGCAATCTACACACAATACCCCATAATGACAAAGCCTAAACAGGTATTTAGACATTTTTGCAAATTTAATTAAAAAAATAAATAAAAAATACTTGCTATGAGACACGAAATTGAGCTCAGCAGCATCCTGTTTCCATTTATCATCCTTTCTACAACTTTTTTGGAGTCTACCTGTGGTAAATTAAATTGATTGGACATGATTTGGAAAGGCACACACCTGTCTATATAAGGTCCCACAATTGACAGTGCATGTCAGATCAAAAACCAAGCCATGAGGTAAAAGGAATTGTCCGTTGAGCGCCGAGACAGGATTGTGTCGAGGCACAGATCTGGGGAAGGGTACCAAAAAATGTCTGCAGCATTGATGGTCCCCAAGAACACAGTGTCCTCCATCATTCTTAAAAGGAAGAGGTTTTGAACCACCAAGACTAGAGCCTGCCGCCCAGCCAAACTGAGCAATTGGGGGAGAAGGGCCTTGGTCAGGGAGGTGACCAAAAACCAGATGGTCACTGACAGAGCTCTAGAATTCCTCTGTGAAGATAGGAGAACCTTCCAAAAGGACAACCATCTTTGCAGCACTACACCAATCAGGGCTTTATGGTAGAGTGGCCAGATGGAAGCCACTCCTCAGTAAAAGTTACATAACAGCCCGCTTGGAGTTTTCCAAAAGGCAACTAAAGACTCTCAGATTTTGAGAAACAGATTCTCTGGTCTGATGAAACCAAGACTGGCCTGAATGCAAAGCGTCACGTCTGGAGGAAACCTGGCACCATCCCTACAGTGAAGCATGGTGGTGGCAGCATCATGCTGTGGGGGTGTTTTTCACTTGCAGGAACTGGGAGACTAGTCAGTATTGAGGCAAAAAATGAACTGAGTAAAGTACAGAGAAATCCTTGATGATGAAAACCTGCTCCAGAGCTCTCTGGGCCTCAGACTGGGCCGAAGGTTCACCTTGCAAGAAGACACTGACCCTAAACACACAACCAAGACAATGCATGAGGAGCTTCGGGGCAAGTCTCTGAATGTCCTTGAGTGACCCAGCCACAGCCCAGACCTGAACCCAATCGAACATCTCTGGAGAGACCTGAAAATAGCTGTGCAGCAACGCTCCCCAACCAACCTGATAGAGCTTGAGACAATCTGCAAAGAAGAAGGAAAGGCAGATGACCTCTGGCCTTGGATATTCCAGGATGCTCTCTCTCGCTCTCTCACTTCCTCATCTATCTTTTGCTCTCAACCCCCCCTCTCTCTCTCTCACTTTATCTCTCTTGCACTCTCTCCCTCTCTCTCTCTCTCTCTTCCTCCTTCTCTTCATTTGTCTCTTCATTCGTCTCTCTTACTCCAGCTCTTTTTTTAAATCACCACTTAGTGTGTTGGTGAATGGAGGTGGGTGCTGGTTGAACTGACAGTATGTCTGTGACCAATTTTTGCTGTGACTATTCATTCAGCTTCACCTCCCACAATCCTAACCTTGCCAAACTGACCCAAGATCAGGAGAAATGTCACCCTACACACATAGAGCTGCCTACTTTCTGATTGTTTTAGCAGAAGACCAGAATACCACATCTTTTCCTCCAGCGGTAACACAAAACTGTTACAGTCAAATTAACAATAACAGTAGGTGGTTTGGGATTCCTGGAGCAAACACATATAAAAGTGACAGCCATTTTAACATCATATTTTACTTTTAATACCATTTACCTTAATCATATTTAAGTTAGTTCTAATACTATGGCAGGGGTTTAAAGGTTTTTATCTGTTTTTTGTTCACCATTGTCAGACTATGTAGAGGACCTGATTGAGGCCACCGTGTCACACTGTCTTTTTAAACATTCTGTCTCTTGTGGTTCAGAGTTGTTGGTGTTCAGTCTGGTGAATGTTCCCTCTCTTTCCTTCTCCAGTCTGATAAACCATAAAAGTGCCCCAGGAGCTGCCAAGTGTATATCACACTGCAGTATTTTGTTGGGATTTCTGGCTTGATAACTCAATATATCTCCCCCTCTAAGTCGTTTTAGAGCAGACGTTGTGTGCTCAAGGTGCCACGTAATATTGTCACATATATTGTGTGTCACAGCGTCTCAAGTAACTCTGGAAATATGACAAATAGAAATTAGCAGGTCAGGAGTCAAAAGCTTTGAAAGCCAAGAGAAAAATCCTCAGGCTGTTTTGTATGGCACGATACCAATACGATGAAGAGAAGAGAGAGTCTGTACATTTTCTTTCTCTTTTTTGCATTTGATTATGTTGTATTGTGGATCAAAATACAGTTATTCTGGGTGTCACTAATCTTATAGTATACAGCAAATATCCAATGTTAAATCAACACACAGTGTTAAATTTAACACCGGTCCAGTGTCTATACAGGTCCAGACTTTTTGGTGATACATTATCACACTGCTTGATGTAAAACATTATTTAAATATTTCCCAGAGTGCTTTGCCTTTCAAGTGAATTGTAGATTTACCACCCATGACTGTATTTGTTAGTGAGAGACATCGTAGTTGATTAACCAACCAATGTTGATTAACCAACATTTAGAATTTTAAGACTAAGATATGAGACAACCTAAATCATCTAAACTGGAACAACCATTTCAGTAGCGGGTGCAATAAGTCCAAGTAACAGATTTAGAAAAAATTTACAATTAAAATGAAGCTGCCAGTTGAGGACTTGTGAGTTGTCTGTTTCTTAAACTAGACCCTCTAATTTACTTGTCCTCTTGCTCAGCTGTGCACCAGGGCCTCCCACTCCTCTTTCTATTCTGGTTAGAGACAGTTTGCGCTGTTCTGTGAATTGAGTAGTACACAGCGTTGTACGAGATCTTCAGTTTCTTGGCAATTTCTCGCATTGAATAGCCTTCATTTCTCAGAACAAGAATAGACTGACGAGTTTCAGAACAAAGTTCTTTCCTTCTGGCCACTTTGAGCCTGTAATCGAACCCACAAATGCTGATACTCCAGATGCTCTACTAGTCTAAAGAAGGCCAGTTTTATTGCTTCTTTAATCAGAACAACAGTTTTCAGCTGTGCTAACATAATTGCAAAAGGGTTTTCTAATGATCAATTCGCCTTTTAAAATGATAAACTTGGATTAGCTAACACACTGTGCCATTGGAACACAGGAGTGATGGTTGCTGATAATGGGCCTCTGTACGCCTATGTAGATATTCCATAAAATAAATATAACAAAAAAAACATTTCCAGCTACAATACTCATTTACAACATTAACAATGTCTACACTGTATTTCTGATCAATTTGATTTATTTTAATGTACAAGAAATTTGCTTTTCTTTCAAAAACAAGGACATTTTTAGGTGACCCCAAACATTTGAACAGTAGTGTATATTTGAGTAGCATAACATTAATTAAGCAATGTACATAAAAATACATATTAAAACAAACAATTTTTAAAAATCCACCTGCAAATTAATACCAATGAGTGTTAATTTAACTCTTACAGAGTTAATTTAACACTTGAACAACACTATAAATGTGACATTGAAAAATCAACACTATGTAACACTGGTCTATTTGCTGTTTAGGAGTCATATTACTGTTGGTTGAGAGACAGACTCTTTCTTCAGACAAAAAACTTCTCTCTCTCTCTCGCTCTCTCTCTATCTCTCTCTATCCATCTTTCTCGCTTCTCTCTCTCTCACTCTCTATCTCTCTCTTTCTGTCTCTCGCTCTCTCTCTCTATGTATCTCTCTCGCACTCTCATTCTTTCCCCCCTCTTCTCTCCCTCTTCCAGAGACGTAAATAAACAGATACATAAGGAAACATCTGCTTGCTTTTCTTCTCTTTCTCTTTGTTGTTTCTTCTCTCTCTCCCCCTCCCTGCCTGGAAGAAGTAAAGTGAAGGATAAGAGTCTATCAGCAGATGCCTCTCCTCTCTGATTTAAAACACTGTAGACGTGGCTTTGTTTCTCAACGGAGGGGGGGGGAAAGGGAACAAATAAATAAACGAGTGTATGAACGAGTGAAAGAGGGTTATCAGTTCATGTCAAGATGACAGGTGATTCCATGAGAAACAAACCCTGAGGTGACTATATGTTCTGCTGTAAAGATAGCTGTGTGTACGTGTGTGTCCGTGTAGCTCAGACTGGGACAGTTCCAACACCGTTCCTCCGACTACCAAAACGTCATGACATAATTCCTATTAAGAGTTTGAAAGGAGCATGATTGAAATATAATAGGTTGTTTTCAATAACACTTCACAATACGATGCAGAGCATTCCATTTGGCTGTTGGGGGACAAGGAGACCCCAGCTCTGTTAAAACCATTGACAACTATGTGCCGTTTTCAAGGGATTGTTAAATAAATGTTATAGACAACTATTTGGTTTTAATGTCATCACCTCGTGAAGAGCATAGTCAGAACTACAAATGTCCATTCATTCCAAGCAAAACAATTACATATTTACTTTTTTACAGTACATATTTACAGTCCTCTATCATCAAAGTTATAAATCAAGTAACTGAATGATTTCCATGATCAGTAAACATCAGTTGATCATGTCATTTCAGATACGTGAGGGTAACCCATTGTTATTATAGCTCATGGGGTAGCCTCACGATATCTCTCAATAAAGTAAACAATGAAAAACCAGTGTCCACCACCAGGATCGGACACGTAACCTTCTGATCCAAGAGTCATGGGATTATTCCCATCCACAAAACCCAGGTCTACTTGATGGTAACAATGCTCACTGTTGCCCCTGGTGGCTGGTTTTGAAGGCATTTCACAGGGCATGGATCATTCTTTCAATGTCCTTTTCTGTCACCCCATTCTCATATACACTCTCTATTGCTGCTATTCTCTATAGGCAATGACTCATACTTTGTCCAACTTACATCTCCTTTCTCCCCTCCATCGCTCTTTACTTATATCTCCCTCTTTGTAAGGTATGCAGTTCTTCTGTTATTTCCCTTGGATCCCCTCTATGTTATAAATCACTGTCAGCCCTCTTCTCTCAGAGTGAGAAACCAGCTGCCAACAAAACCAGAACTGTGTGTGTGTGCGTGTGCGTCCTGCGTATCTTTCTGCGTGCGTGCATATGTGTGTGTATTCTTGCAGTGTGTGCCTATTTAAATATGGTAGCCTATATTATACTCTGTCAATCACTGTTAGTGTGTGTTTCTGTATTGGGAGAGACAGGGAGATGAGGAATTAGATGAGAGACAGGGAGAGACAGAGAGAGACAGGGAGATGAGGAATTAGACAAGAGACAGGGAGAGACAGGGAGATGAGGAATAAGATGAGAGACAGGGAGACAGAGAGAGACAGGGAGATGAGGAATTAGACGAGAGACAGGGAGAGACAGGGAGATGAGGAATAAGATGAGAGACAGGGAGAGACAGAGAGAGACAGGGAGATGAGGAATAAGATGAGAGACAGGGAGATGAAGAATTAGATGAGAGACAGGGAGGTACAGGGAATGACAGGGAGATGAGGAATTAGATGAGAGACAGGGAGATGAGGAATTAGATAAGAGACAGTGAGATGAGGAATAAGATGAGAGACAGGGAGAGACAAGGAGATGAAGAATTAGATGAGAGACAGGGAGGTACAGGGAGAGACAGTGAGATGAGGAATTAGATGAGCAACAGGGAGAGACAGGGAGATGAGGAATAAGATGAGAGACAGGGAGATTAAGAATTAGATGAGAGACAGGGAGTGTCACGTTCTGACCATAGTTCTTTTGTGTTTTCCTTGTTTTAGTGTTGGTCAGGACGTGAGCTGGGTGGGCATTCTATGTTTTGTGTCTAGTTTGTCCGTTTCTATGTATGGCCTGATATGGTTCTCAATCAGAGGCAGGTGTTAGTCATTGTCTCTGATTGGGAACCATATTTAGGTAGCTTGTTTTGTGTTGGGGTTTGTGGGTGGTTGTCTTCTGTCTTTGTGTCTATGCACCAGATAGGACTGTTTCGGTTTTGCCACGTTTGTTGTTTTGTATTGTATAGTGTTCACGTTTATCGTCTTTTATTAAACATGTTGAACACGAACTACGCTGCGTCTTGGTCCGATCCCTGCTACACCTCCTCTTCAGACAAAGAGGAGGAAGGCTGCTGTTACAGAGAGGTACAAGGAGATGAAGAATTAGATGAGAGACAGGGAGGTACAGGGAGAGACAGTGAGATGAGGAATTAGATGAGCGACAGGGAGAGACAGTGAGATGATGAATTAGATGAGCGACAGAGAGAGACAGGGAAATGAGGAATAAGATGAGAGACAGGGAGATTAAGAATTAGATGAGAGACAGGGAGGTACAGGGAACGACAGGGAGATGAGGAATTAGATGAGAGACAGGGAGAGACAGGGAGATGAGGAATAAGATGAGAGATAGGGAGAGACAGGGAGATGAGGAATAAGATGAGAGACAGGGAGAGACAGGGAGATGAGGAATAAGATGAGAGACAGGGAGAGACAGGGAGATGAGGAATAAGATGAGAGACAGGGAGAGACAGGGAGATGAGGAATAAGATGAGAGACAGGGAGACACAGGGAGATGAGGAATAAGATGAGAGACAGGGAGAGACAGGGAGATGAGGAATAAGATGAGAGACAGGGAGAGACAGGGAGATGAGGAATAAGATGAGAGACAGGGAGAGACAGGGAGATGAGGAATAAGATGAGACACAGGGAGATGAAGAATTAAATGAGAGACAGGGAGGTACAGGGAGATGAGGAATTACATGAGAGACAGGGAGGGACACAAATGATCAAGGAACCTACCAGGTACAACCCTAAATCCGTAACCATGGGCACCCTCTTAGATATCATCCTGACCAACTTGCCCTCTAAATACACCTCTGCTGTCTTCATCCAGGATCTCAGCGATCACTGCCTCATTGCCTGCGTCCGCAATGGGTCCGCGGTCAAACGAACACCCCTCATCACTGTCAAACGCTCCCTTAAACACTTCAGCGAGCAGGCCTTTCTAATCGACCTGGCCCAGGTATCCTGGAAGGATAATGACCTCATCCCGTCAGTAGAGGATGCCTGGTTGCTCTTTAAAAGTGCTTTCCTCACCATCTAAAATAAGCATGCCCCATTCAAAAAATGTAGAACTAAGAACAAATATAGCCCTTGGTTCACCCCAGACTTGACTGACCTTGACCAGCACAAAAACATCCTGTGGCGTTCTGCATTAGCATCGAATAGCCCCCGCGATATGCAACTTTTCACGGAAGTCAGGAACCAATCTACACAGTCAGTTAGGAAAGCTAAGGCTAGCTTTTTCAAACAGAAATGTGAATCCTGTAGCACTAATTCCAAAAAGTTCTGGGACACTGTAAAGTCCATGGAGAATAAGAGCACCTCCTCCCAGCTGCACACTGCACTGAGGCTAGGAAACACTGTCACCACCGATAAATCTACGATAATCGATCATTTCAATAAGGATTTTTCTACGGCTGGCAATGCTTTCCACCTGGCTACCCCAGCCAACAGCTCTGCACCCCTGAAGCAACTTGCCCAAATCCAGACAGCTGATGTTCTGAAAGAGCTGCAAAATCTGGATCCCTACAAATCAGCTGGGCTAGACAATCTGGACCCTCTCTTTCTAAAATGATCTATCAACATTTTTGCAACAACCATTATTGAATTATTTAGGCTATATTATAAAAATTATTTCAAGGCTATATCCTACGAAGGAATACATTGTGAAGCGACACAATAGGCTGGTAGGGGCATAAAGCGCTCAGCATTTAACTTTTCTGCGCTACGGATACCGAATACGGGTTCACTTTCCTAAACAACCGCTGAATTGCAGGGCGCCAAATTCAAAAATATTCCTAAAAATATTTATAATCATGCAATCACAAGTGAAATATACCAAAACACAGCGTAGCTTGTTGTTAATCCACCTATGGTGTCAGATTTTGAAAATATATTTTACAGCGAAAGAAATCCAAGCTTTTGTGAGTGTAGCTTTCAAAGCTACATTAGCTAGCCCCAAATTAGCATGGTCACGAAAGTGTGAAAAGCAATAAAATTAATCGCTTACCTTAGATAATCTTCGGACGTTTCCGCTCACGAGACTCCCAGTTACACAACAAATCTTCTTTAGTTCGATAAATATTACTTTTATCACAGAAAAACGCCATTTGGGTTGCGTGTTATGATGAGAAAACTACAGCATCGTTCCGGTCCTGAAAGGAAGATGAAAATTTCCAAACGTATCAGATTAAAAAATATTACAAAAAATATTTATAATCATGCAATCACAAGTGAAATATACCAAAACACAGCTTAGCTTGTTGTTAATCCACCTATCGTGTCAGATTTTGAAAATATATTTTACAGCGAAAGAAATCCAAGCTTTTGTGAGTGTAGCTTTCAATGCTATAACAGCTTAGCCTTATATTAGCTTGGTTAGCTTGGTCACTAAAGTAAGAAAAGCAATCAAATTAATCGCTTACCTTTGATAATCGGGTGTTTCCACTCACGAGACTCCCAGTTACACAACAAATGTTATTTTTGTTCGATAAATATTACTTTTATCACAAAAAAAAGCCATTTGGGTTGCGCAATATTTTGCGAAAACAAAAGCCGTGTTCCGTTCGAGAAATCCCAAAAAGTATCCGAAATATTCGTAGAAACATTTCAAATGTTTTTTATAATCAAACCTCAGGTTGTCTTTAACAAACATAATCGATAATATTTCAACCGGAGCATAACCTATTCATTAACCTCTACTTCCACACAATCCCGGATCCGGGAGCACCCCCATCAGTAAAAAAGCTGACTAGCATAGCCTAGCATAGCGTCACAAGTAAATACTAGCATCTAAATATCATTAAATCACAAGTCCAAGACACCAGATGAAAGATACACATCTTGTGAATCCAGCCATCATTTCTGATTTTTAAAATGTTTTACAGGGAAGACACAATATGTAAATCTATTAGCTAACCACGATAGCAAAAGACACAACTTTTTTTGTCCACCATTTTTTTCCTGCATAGGTAGCTATCACAATTTCGACCAAATAAAGATATAAATAGCCACTAACCAAGAAACAACTTCATCAGATGACAGTCTGATAACATATTTATTGTATAGCATATGTTTTGTTAGAAAAATGTGCATATTTCAGGTATAAATCATAGTTGCAGCCACTATCACAACTCTCACCAAAGCAACTAGAATAACTACAGAGACCATCGTGTATTACCTAAATACTCATCATAAAACATTTCTGAAAAATACACAGCGTACAGCAAATGAAAGACAAAGATCTTGTGAATCCAGCCAATATTTCAGATTTTTTAAGTGTTTTACAGCGAAAACACAATATAGCATTATATTAGCTTACTACAATAGCCAACCACACAGCAGCATTGATTCATGCACGTTAGCGATAGCGAATAAACCAGCAAAAGATATTACATTTTTGACTAACCTTCTCAAAACTTCATCAGATGACAGTCCTATAACATCATATTACACAATACATATAGAGTTTGTTCGAAAATGTGCATATTTAGCGGCACAAATCGTGGTTATACAATGAGAAAAGTAGCCAGGCTGCCAACAATATGTCGGGAGAAATCTTGGGAGAGGCACCTAATCTAATCGATAACTAATCATAAACTTGACTAAAAAATACAGGTTGGACAGCAAATGAAAGATACATTAGTTCTTAATGCAATCGCTGTGTTAGATTTTTAAAATTAACGTTACTACAACATACAGCGTGCGTTAAAGCGAGACCGCACCTAGATTATTGGCAGAATATCTGTTCTACATTTTTCAACACAACAACGAATTAACATCATAAATACTTCTTACTTTTTGATGAACTCCCATCAGAATCTTGGGCAAGGTGTCCTTTGTCCAAAAGAATCGTTGCTTGGTTGTAGATTGTCCTCTTCAACATTCGAATTAGCAGTAAACATTAGCCATGTGGCAAAGACGTGTCCGACTCACTAAAACGCAGGACAAATAAATATCCGAAAATCGCAATATACCGATATAAACTGATATAACTCGGTTTAATATAACAACATTATGATGTCTTTAACACCTATAACGAATAAAAACAGAGCCGGATATATCTAAGGCCTATAACCGGAGCGTTCTAGAGCCACAGCCAGAGGTCCTTCCTGCGTCAGAGCGAAGTGAACAAAGGCCGGACCCTACGTTCCCAGGCCATTTATTACCTCTCAGTTCTGCCTAGCAACTCCATTTCAATTCTCACTATTCGCTGACACCCAGGGGAAGACGTATGCAGTGCATCTCAACCAATAGAAGACAGGCAGATTTATAAACAGATCTCAGAACAGCAAGCAGATTTCAGCATTCTCACATCCTCATAGGAAAATTGCTCTAAGTCCAGTTCTGTTTTACTCACAGATATAATTCAAACGGTTTTAGAAACTAGAGAGTGTTTTCTATCCAATAGTAATAATAATATGCATATTGTACGAGCAAGAATTGAGTACGAGGCAGTTTAATTTGGGAACGAAATTATTACAAAGTGCAAACAGCACCCCCTATTGAGAAGAAGTTTTAAGAGAGAAAAGGAAAATGGTGAGCTCCTCCCGCACGCGCAGGAAATATTCAGAGGACACCTGACCTCTTTTGAAACATCTCGCTCATTTTTCAAAATAAAAGCCTGAAACTATGTCTAAAGCCTGGTCACAGCCTGAGGAAGCCATTGGAAAAAGAATCTGGTTGATACCCCTTTAAAAGGAGGTTAGAGGGGAAAGGAAACAAATATTATTTTTTTTAAATATCATTTCCGGGTTACTTTTTCTCCGGATTTCGCTTGCAGAATAATAATTATTTTTCTCACAGACAATATTTGGACAGTTTTGGAAATTTTAGAGTGTTTTCTATCCTAATCTGTAAATTATATGCATATTCTGCGATCTGGACCAGAGAAAATGTCCGTTTACGTTGGGTACGTTATTTAAAAAAAATAATAATAATAATCTGACCCCTAGCGCTATTAAACATTATTTTGTTGTATTAAATCATTATATTCTATAAATTGTGCAAATAGGCTGTGATTTACTTTGAATAAAATTCAAATTGGGGATGGTTTACTGTATAGATAATAGAACGAAAATGAACGAAACGTTAAGAGAAAATGAACGAAACAAAACGTTTAAGAGAAAATGAACGAAACGTTATCTACCCATCTCATTCCTTTATTTTAGTATGTGCACGTAGCATGCTTTTGTGATAGGTGTCTTTTCAGATTCAACAATGATTCTTTAGTTGTGGACACTAAATCACTGCACTCCCTCTCTAGGTCCTCATCTTTGTAAGTCACCTTGATTTAGCACCTGTGTGTTTTATCAGTTTCTTTATGAAAATATTTAGTGAACTCCATGAGAGTAGCTAAAGCAAGGGGCTATAGCAGCACACAAGTACTCTACAAATCCATGCTGGGGCGGTCATGTCCTGAGCTGGTGATAATGAGAGCTACTGGAGAGAAGTTGGTGCGGGCGAGAAGACAGACACCCCAGCCTTTGGGAATCTCGCTCCATGCTCCAGTCAAACTGGGTACGCTCCACTCCTTGCTCCGCTCCACGCTCCTCTCTTCGCTCCACTCCAGCTCCACAAAAAAAACAGGTTAACTCTCTTATACTGTATATGCTATGGGGATGCCGCTGATGATATTTTGGAAGTATCGCCATTGACTGATGCTGATAAAAAGAAGTATGCCAATGTGAAAGCAGCATTTGAGCAGCACTGTTCAGGAAAACACAATGTTATTTTTGAGAGAGCCCAAATGATGAGGGAGAGAGTGCAGAGGCACTCATCACAGCTGTACAAAAGCTGTCTGAGAATTGTAACTTTGGAATGCTCAAAGAAGGTCTGATGAGAGACATAATTGTTGTTGGAATAAATGACAGGAGGCTGTCAGAACAGCTTCAGTTGGACTCACATCACATTGTGTTCCACTCACCTTGAGAGAAAAAATATATGGAGAGCTGGTCAGGATGGAGAACATAGATGTTATAATCAAAGTGACAGAGCCCACAGAATGGTGCTCAGGGATGGAAGTTGTCTTGAAAGCCAATGGAGACATCAGAGGGAATGAATCAGTGATAAGAAAGCGTTTCATTCTTCCAGGAGGAGATGAAACACTTGCAATGTTGACAAATGCAGTTTTTCACGAAGCTAGATGCTCAATCAGGATTTTGGCAAATCCCTCTCATACCAGAGTCACACCTCCTCACTTCCTTCATCACACCATTTGGGAGGTACCACTTACCACTTCAACAGATTGCCATTTGGCATATTATCGGTGCCCGAGCATTGCCTCAAATGTTTGAGAACTTCCAAGGGTGCTGGGTGCCATGCTGACGACATTCTGTTGTTTGGATGTGACAGACACGAACACAAGAGACTTCACAAAGTACTACAGAAACTGCAGCAGGAGTGTCTCACTCAACGGAAAGTGTACTTTTGCAAAGGATGAAGTCATCTTCTTGGGTCACAGGGTTAATGCTTCAGGACTGGAGCCACATCCCAACAAGGTCAAGGTAATCAGGGAGATGCCAGAATCTGTATAGCAGATGTTCGCCAACTGATGGGCATGGCGAACTACCTTGCTAAGTTTCTGCCCCAACTGGCTACGTACAGCATGCCATTGAATGAGCTGAGCCCAGAGAAGAACGAGGGTTGCTGGGGCATCCCCAAAAGACTGCTTTTCAGAAGCTCAAGGAGGAACTGAGTCCTCCAAAAAGCACTCGCTCAGTACTCGTGCATGGCTGAGACAAAGGTTGCAGCAAACTCATCGTCATACAACATACAGTTGATGTCCGAAGTTTACATACACTTAGGTTGGAATCATTAAAACTTGTTTTTTCAACCACTCCACAAATTTCTTGTTAACAAACTATAGTTATGGTAAGTCGGTTAGGACATCTACTTTGTGCATGACACAAGTCATTTTTCCAACAATTGTTTACAGACAGATTGTTTCACTTATAATTCACTGTATCACAATTCCAGTGGGTCAGAAGTTTAAATACACAAAGTTGACTGTGCCTTTAAACAGCTTGGAAGATTCCAGAAAATGATGTCATGGCTTTAGAAGCTTATGATAGGCTAATTGACATCATTTGAGTCAATTGGAGGTGTACCTGTGGATGTTTAAGGCCTACCTTCAAACTCAGTGCCTCTTTGCTTAACATCATGGGAAAATCAAAAGACCTCAGAGAAAATATTGTAGACCTCCACAAGTTTGGTTCTTCCTTGGGAGCAATTTCCAAACGCCTGAAGGTACCACATTCATCTGTACAAACAATAGTACGCAAGTATAAACACCATGGGACCATGCAGCCGTCACACCGCTCAGGAAGGAGACGCGTTCTGTCTCCTATGGATGAACGTACTTTGGTGCGAAATGTGCAAATCAATCCCAGAAAAACAGCAAAGGACCTTGTGAAGATGCTGAAGGAAACATGTACAAAAGTATCTATATCCACAGTAAAACGAGTCCTGTATTGACATAACCTGAAAGGCTGCTCCGCAAGGAAGAAGCCACTGCTCCAAAACCGCCATAAAAAGCCAGACTATGGTTTGCAACTGCACATGGGGACAAAGATCGTACTTTTTGGAGAAATGTTCTCTGGTCTGATGAAACAAAAATAGAACTGTTTGGCCATAATGGCCATCGTTATGTTTGGAGGAAAAAGGGGGAGACTTGCAAGCCGAAGAACACCATCCCAACCTTGAAGTACGAGGGTGGCAGCATCATGTTGTGGGGGTGCTTTGCTGCAGGAGGGACTGGTGCACTTCACAAAATAGTTGGCATCATGAGGAAAGGAAGTTATGGGGATATATGGAAGCAACATCTCAAGACATCAGTCAGGAAGTTAAAGCTTGTTCGCAAATGGGTCTTCCAAATGGACAATGACCCCAAGCATACTTCCAAAGTTGTGGCAAAATGGCTTAAGGACAACAAAGTCAAGGTATTGGAGTGGCCATCACAAAGCCCTGACCTCAATCCTATAGAAAATTTTTGGGCAGAACTGAAAAAGCGTGTGGGAGCAAGGAGGCCTACAATCCTAACTCAGTTACACCAGCTCTGCGTGAGCATGGAGGCCTACAAACCTAACTCAGTTACACCAGCTCTGTCAGGAGGAATGGGCCAAAATTCACCCAACTTATTGTGGGAAGCTTCTGGAAGGCTACCCGAAACATTTGACCCAAGTTAAACAATTTAAAGGCAATGCTACAAAATACTAATTGAGTGTATGGTAACTTCTGACCCACTGGGAATGTGATGAAAGATAAAAAAGCTGAAATAAATCATTCTCTCTACTTCTATTCTGACATTTCACATTCTTAAAATAAAGTGGTGATCCTAACTGACCTAAAACAGGGATTTTTTACTTGGATTAAATGTGAGGAATTGTGAAAACTGAGTTTAAATGTATTTGGCTGAGGTGTATGTAAACTTCCGACTTCAACTGTAGGTGCGGTGCTGACTCAGAAACAGGCTGACAATACTTGGAAACCTGTGACATACATCTCAAGAGGAATGACTGATATAGAGAAATGCCAATCATAGATTGAGAAAGAGGCCTTAGCAGCCACGTAGGCATGTGAAAGACTGACTCCTTACCTTCAGGTCCTGCAGTTCACACCAGAAACTGACCACAAACCCCTGCTCCCGTTGCTAGGCTCCAGAACCCTAGATCAGGGTCCTACGATTTACACCGCGACTTCTGAGATTCACCTACAACATCGTCCATGTGTCAGGGAAGAATCTCATCACTGCAGATACGCTGTCGAGGGCACCGATGGGTGACGCACCATCCACTGCGACTTACAACTGGACAAGATAGTGTACGTGGATACCATCGTTTCCTCACTACCAGTTGCAGAGGCTCGAGTGAAACAGACCAAAGAGGCACAACAAGCCGACGAATCCTGCAAAAAGTTTAAACAATTCTGCCTTATCGAATGGCCAGGACAACACAAGCTGCACACAGACGTGGCACCTTTCTGGCAGGTCAGGACGGAGCTTTCATGGCAGGTAACACTATTCTGAAAAGTGAAAGACTTGTAATAGCACAGACACTCAGAGGTGAAATACTTCAAAAGATCCATGATGGACATCAAGGAATCTCAAAGTGCCAAGCAATGGCCCAGCAGTCAGTGTGGTGGCCAGGAATTTCATCCCAGATCCGACAAGCAGTCGACAGGTGTGAAATCTGCCAAAAACACAGAACAGCCGCTCATACCTACCTCCGTTCCTGAACGACCGTGGCAAAAGGTGGGAATGGACCTACTTGAGTGGAACAAGACTTCGGCTGAGACCACCTTCAGGGCTGTAAAAGAAGCCTTTGTCTGCCATGGAGTTACGGAGACAGTAGTTTCAGACAATGGACTGCAGTTCTCCTCAAAGATCTTCTGAGTATACACTGAGTGCATAAAAACATTAGGAACACCTGCTCTTTCCATGACAGACTGACCAGGTGAATCCAGGTGAAAGCCATGATCCCTTATTGATGTCACCTGTTAAATCCACTTAAATCATTGTAGATGAATGGGAGGAGACAGGTTAAAGAAGGATTTTTAGGCCTTAAGACAATTGAGAAATTGATTGTGCATGTGTGCCATTCAAAGGATGAATCGGGAAGACAAAAGATTGAAGGGCCTTTTGAAATGGGTATGGTAGTAGGTGCCAGGCGCACCGGTTTGTGTCAAGAACGGCAACACTGCAGGGTTTTTCACGCTCAACAGTAATAGTTCTATTTTCATAATTAATAGGCTGACACATTACCTTTAGCTATACAGAATATCTCACCATCATGCGTTTCCATCTCATCTCTCCTTTATTCCTTTTTCTATTACACCGAGAGAGGGACTGTCAACAGTTTAATGAAATAGCCTTGTGAAAAGATGTTACTATCCATGTTCCTGAACAGATTTCACTTGGTTTTCCAAAATAAGCACTGGGTAGCTGCAGGGACAAGGTTGGAGAGCCCATGGCTTACAGAGTTTGGATGGAATATCACCTGTTGATAACCAGAGTAGCCTACCCTACATGAGTGAAACAACATGAGTGAAACGAACCGGCGGGAAAATGGCCTCCATTCGCTATGGGTGATATGTTTTTTTTCTCTTGCCCCGGTTCCTGCCCCTTTGATAATGGGCCATTCTAAATCAAAAGTCATTTTATATATTAGTAAAGACAAGATTAAATTGAGAATAGTCTGATGGTTGAAAATCTAATCACTTGATGAGAGAACAGCTGTGCAGCCTGAGGCAAGGAACAGAGATCAAGCATTTTTTGCTACTTTCTCAAATCATCAATAGCCTGTAGTGGCATCATGCAGCCCAAACATGTTTGATTTCTAAGACATTCTAATGTTTGTATCATTCATAGCTAAAGTTGCCAAATACCTCTACATCTAGCATATTAGACATGTTTCTAATGATCACTTTTACTCTCAACATAGCCACGTCGTATGACACTCTCGCTACAGAATGGGAAAAATATTGTTTCTATTTTATTCAGATAACTTCAATTATATTCTTCTTACTATAAAATCATATAATATAAAATAATAGGCCAGGGACATATAAGCATATCTTGTCTGCTAAATGAACAAGCCTACAACCATATCATAATGTTTCTTTAGACCTGTCTAAAATAAATAATGTATTTATTGTTGATGGTGTATATTACATTGATTTATTGGACTTTTTAAAATGTAGGTGTTCCAAAGGCGCACATCAGAGGCGTGTTTACGTGGAGGCCTGGAGATGCTAAATGTGTTTATGTTAATTGGGGTCAATTACCGTGCGACCAGCAGTCTCTTGCATGACAATAACCATCTGACAAAATGTAATGACCGTCACATCTGTAACTATACCTGCTTTTATCTTACTAACCACGTTCCTTAACGACAGGTGTCCCTGTCTCCTTATTCTTACAACACGCGCACGTACATTCTGTGTCTCTCCCTCTGTCTCTCAGTGTCTCAGCGCAAACATACACACACTTGTGGATGTGTGTGTGTGAGTTATGTCTGTTATGTGTATATTAGTGTGTTTGCCCATGTGTATCCACGGACGTGTTTAACTATTCTTGTGAATAGTTATAAACAAACAAAAATTTGACCAACTGGGGATATTTTGTTGGTCCCCACAAGATCAAATGCTATTTCTAGGGGGTTTAGGGTTAAGATTAGAATTAGGGTTAGGGTTAGAATTAAGTGAAGGGTTAGGAGCTAGGGTTAGTTTTAGGGTTAGGAGCTAGGGTTAGGGTTAAGATGAGGTTTTTAGGTTAAGGTTAGGGTAAGAGTACGTGTTACGGTTAGGGTTAGGGGTTAGGGAAAATACGATTTTGAATGGGACTGAATTGCGTGTCCCCACAAGGTTAGCTGTACAATACTTTGTGTGTGTGTGTGTGTCTAACAGTGTGTTTTCTCAGTCAGGTGTTCCCCCATGGTCTTCCTGATGAGTTCACGCTGGTCTTCACGTTGCTCCTCAAGAAGAAAACACTGAGAGACAACATCTACCTCTTCCAGATCTCTGATGAACAGGGATTCCCACAGGTATACACTTCTCTTTTCACCTCCCTCTCTCATCTCTGTCCTCTACCCTCTTTTATTAAGCTCTTTCCTCCCCTTTTCCTTCTCTCCATCACACTCTCTCCTCTCCTCTGTCTCTCCCCTCTCACTCATCTCTCTCGCTCTCTCTTCTGCTCCCTCTTTCATCTCTCCCCTCTCACTCCATCTCTCTCTCTCTGTTGTTTTCTCCTCTATCTGTTCCATCGCTCTCTTTCCTCTCCTCCATCTCTCCACTCTCTATCCTCCCTTCAGCTTCTCCTCTCTCTTTCTCTGTTGTTTCTCATTATTATTCATGTTACTTCTATAATACGTCTGAAGCCACATTTAAATACTTCATGTATATGATGAATTGCAGGCAAACCATCTCATTATAAATGATTGATTGTGTGGCAATAATCAGTGGCAATAATTAGTATACAGTTTGTCTATGTCTTTGCTAACTTTGCAGTGTGTTCCATGTAGCCCACATTGAGACACAAAGCACTGTACCGAACGTGTAGCTCCTTCTCCTAGTGGCTACTGCTTGGGACTGGATAGGCATATTCAATGAGGCATTGGCTTCAACATTGCTTACACCTACAATACAATATCAGATTCTGTCAGATCTGTAGACTCCTCTGTAGAGGTGTTGTTTCCCAAACAGATGTGATACAACTGTTTTTTCCCTGTCTCCCCCCCCCCTCCCCTGCCTCCTCCTCTCCCCCTATCTCCTCCTTCCTTCCTCTCCCCCACTCTGTCCTCCCTCCCCCAAGTTCTCTCTTGACCTGAATGGCCCTGAGGCCACCTTGTCCCTGCGTGCACGGGGGACCGACCCCCTGAGTGACCCAGTTGGGTGTTTGTTCAGTGGGGAGGGCGTGGAGTCTCTCCTGGACAGTGGCTGGCACAAACTGGCCCTCAGCGTCCAACAGGGAGCAGCCTCTCTACACGTGGACTGCAGCTCCATCCAGACCATGCCCCTGGAGCCCCGGGGAGAGCTACCCACCGAGGGACACACCCTGCTGGGCATCAGAGCCACTGATGCTGCCCCTGTGGAGGTATTGACTGGAAGACCAGGGAGGGAGAAGGGGGGGGTTGATTGTAGTAGGAAGTTGGGAGTAGGGAGATGGGGTTGGGCCAACCTGTATGTGGGGAGTAGCTACATGGAGGTGGAGACTGTGGGAGGAGGGAAGAGATGGAGGGAGAGGTGGAGGTGGAGAGGCTTGGAGGAGGGGAGAGATGTAAGGAAAGGTAGAGAGGATGGGAGGAGGGAGGAGGTGGAGGGAGAGGTGGAGAGGCTCGGAGGAGGGGAGAGATGTAAGGAAAGGTGGAGAGGATGGGAGGAGGGAGGAGATGGAGGGAGAGGTGGAGATTGTGGGAAGAAGGGACAGGTATATTTATGGGTGGTGGTTGGGGCTGTAGTAGTGGGGTTGTAGTGGGTATACTTGGTCTCTAACAATATTTGTTATCCTTCTATCTCTCTCTCTTCCATCCTCTCGTCCCCTCTCTCTCCCTTCTTTTCTTCCGTGCCCCCTGTCCTCTTCATCTCTGCCTGTCTCACAGATGGACATTCAGCAGGTGATGGTGTACTGTGATGCCTCCCTGGCCAGTCAGGAGGCCTGTTGTGAGATACCTGGTGCTCGGGTGAGAACACCAGACATTACACATCGCTCCCACAACCACCACACCAACCATCACACAACGCTTTTACAACCATCACACATCGCTCCCACAACCACCACACCAACCATCACACATCGCTCCCACAACCACCACACCAACCATCACACAATGCTTCTGCAACCATCACACCGACCATCACACAATGCTTTTACAACCATCACACATCGCTCCCACATCCACCACACCAACCATCACACAATGCTTTTACAACCATCACACATCGCTCCCACATCCACCACACCAACCATCACACAATGCTTTTACAACCATCACACATCGCTCCCACAACCACCATCATATGTAGACTTGCTGATTTTGAGGATGTTTGCCTGGAGAAAGTGTTTCCACCCAGTTGGTATCAAGCGCATTGTGCAGAATCAACAATGTTGACAGAGGAAAAGAGAAAGAGAGAAAGAGAGAGCTCAGGTATGGGTGGAGAGCACAGCCATTTCTGATATTATTTTTAACCTGAAGGCATTTCCGCCCTGATGTCTGTTTTTGTCTGTACAGACTTTTTGTACATATGTGGAAGTGTCCTTCATGTGTGTGAGTGAGTGTGTGTGTGTGTGTGTGTGTGTGTGTGTGTGTGTGTGTGTGTGTGTGTGTGTGTGTGTGTGTGTGTGTGTGTGTGTGTGTGTGTGTGCGTGCGTGCGTGCGTGCGTGCGTGCGTGCGTGCGTGCGTGCGTGCGTGCGTGCGTGCGTGTGTGTGTCTCTGTGTGTGTCTGTCTGTACGCTGCATATAGGCCTATGTATGAAACACAGACAAACAGGGAGAGAGAAGTTACTCAGAACACCTTCAGAACTGTAGAACAGCCCAGAACACTTTCAGAACCCTCTAGAAAAAAGTGATTTCCTTTGAAGAGGAGAGGAGGAAGAGACATCCAACTCTCCTCCCTCTTCTCTTGCACTCTGAGCTGTCTGCTGTAGGGCTCACCGGAAACACTGTTTCGAACTGAACCAGGAGCGGCAGCACACACATCCCACCAATAGTTCTGAGAAGAGACATCGGCTGTTTGATAAAGATAGGAGAGAGATGTCACAGAGAAAAGTGGGAGATGACAGTTTTATCAACCTGGACTCGGGTCGATTCGGACCACTCCAATTAGTATGATATGTTATGTTTCAATTTGTTAGATAGGTGGCAAGGTGGCCAACGTTAACAGGTTAGGGTTAGGGTTAGGAGTTAGGTTAAAGGGTTAGGGGAAGGGTTAGCTAACATGCTAAGTAGTTGCAAAGTTGCTAATTAGCTAAAATGCTAAAGTTGTCCGTGATGAGATTCAAACACACGATATTTGGGTTGCTGGACATTCATGTTATATGTCCACCAATCCATCCTGACCAACCACCCTACCTGCTTTTTTGGCTTAAGTAACCTTTTGTTTTATGTAACCATACCAAATGTAACATATACTAATTTGAGTGTCCCGGATGTAAATGTACTATGTTATGTCTAGTCTAAGACCAGGCTGGTTTTATGACTAGACTTGGAGTGTCAGAGAGGGCTAGGCTTACTGTCGTGTGTTACAATGAAAGACCCCTCAACATATTGACCTGTTGGACTACTTTGTCGTCAGTTGAGCTGTTTCCAGGCAGTTCCCTGATGTTTGCTACATGTAGGCTACACTTTCACCTTAGACCTAAGCCCTTGATCATGACTCTCCATTACATTACACGTGAGGGTCATTGGACGAAGGCGTCTTCTGTGCAGGGGAGTTTAGAGCCCTGACGCTCAGTCTGAACATTAACACGCAGCACTTGAGGTCCGGTTTAGGAAGCGGAAGGACCTTATCTTTCATATCAGCAAGATAATAAAAATAAAAGAGTCAAATTGATACACATCTTGATAGAGTTAATGTTCCCACTCTGCCATATCTCCATGTTACAGACAAGAGGCGACCACCTGTGCTAATTAGCTATCTAGCGTGCTCTGAACATCTGTGTGTAGTGTAACTCGAGATGGAAGCACCCATAGCTGTATGGGCCTGTGTGTAGTGTAACTCGAGATGGAAGCACCCATAGCTGTATGGACCTGTGTGTAGTGTAACTCGAGATGGAAGCACCCATAGCTGTATGGACCTGTGTGTAGTGTAACTCGGGATAGAAGCACCCATAGCTGTATGGACCTGTGTGTAGTCTAACTCGAGATGGAAGCACCCATAGCTGTATGGACCTGTGTGTAGTGTAACTCGGGATGGATGCACCCATAGCTGTATGGACCTGTGTGTAGTGTAACTCGGGATAGAAGCACCCATAGCTGTATGGACCTGTGTGTAGTGTAACTCGAGATGGAAGCACCCATAGCTGTATGGACCTGTGTGTAGTGTAACTCGGGATGGATGCACCCATAGCTGTATGGACCTGTGTGTAGTGTAACTCGAGATGGAAGCACCCATAGCTGTATGGACCTGTGTGTAGTGTAACTCGAGATGGAAGCACCCATAGCTGTATGGACCTGTGTGTAGTGTAACTCGAGATGGAAGCACCCATAGCTGTATGGACCTGTGTGTAGTGTAACTCGAGATGGAAGCACCCATAGCTGTATGGACCTGTGTGTAGTGTAACTCGGGATAGAAGCACCCATAGCTGTATGGACCTGTGTGTAGTGTAACTCGAGATGGAAGCACCCATAGCTGTATGGACCTGTGTGTAGTGTAACTCGGGATGGATGCACCAATAGCTGTATGGACCTGTGTGTAGTGTAACTCGAGATGGAAGCACCCATAGCTGTATGGATCTGTGTGTAGTGTAACTCGAGATGGAAGCACCCATAGCTGTATGGACCTGTGTGTAAGTGTAACTCGAGATGGAAGCACCCATAGCTGTATGGATCTGTGTGTAGTGTAACTCGAGATGGAAGCACCCATAGCTGTATGGACCTGTGTGTAAGTGTAACTCGAGATGGAAGCACCCATAGCTGTATGGACCTGTGTGTAAGTGTAACTCGAGATGGAAGCACCCATAGCTGTATGGACCTGTGTGTAGTGTAACTCGGGATGGATGCACCCATAGCTGTATGGACCTGTGTGTAGTGTAACTCGAGATGGAAGCACCCATAGCTGTATGGACCTGTGTGTAGTCTAACTCGAGATGGAAGCACCCATAGCTGTATGGACCTGTGTGTAGTGTAACTCGGGATGGATGCACCCATAGCTGTATGGACCTGTGTGTAGTGTAACTCGGGATAGAAGCACCCATAGCTGTATGGACCTGTGTGTAGTGTAACTCGAGATGGAAGCACCCATAGTTGTATGGACCTGTGTGTAGTGTAACTCGGGATGGATGCACCCATAGCTGTATGGACCTGTGTGTAGTGTAACTCGAGATGGAAGCACCCATAGCTGTATGGACCTGTGTGTAGTGTAACTCGAGATGGAAGCACCCATAGCTGTATGGACCTGTGTGTAGTGTAACTCGGGATGGATGCACCCATAGCTGTATGGACCTGTGTGTAGTGTAACTCGAGATGGAAGCACCCATAGCTGTATGGATCTGTGTGTAGTGTAACTCGGGATGGATGCACCCATAGCTGTATGGACCTGTGTGTAGTGTAACTCGGGATAGAAGCACCCATAGCTGTATGGACCTGTGTGTAGTGTAACTCGAGATGGAAGCACCCATAGCTGTATGGACCTGTGTGTAGTGTAACTCGGGATGGATGCACCCATAGCTGTATGGACCTGTGTGTAGTGTAACTCGAGATGGAAGCACCCATAGCTGTATGGATCTGTGTGTAGTGTAACTCGGGATGGATGCACCCATAGCTGTATGGACCTGTGTGTAAGTGTAACTCGAGATGGAAGCACCCATAGCTGTATGGACCTGTGTGTAAGTGTAACTCGAGATGGAAGCACCCATAGCTGTATGGACCTGTGTGTAGTGTAACTCGAGATGGAAGCACCCATAGCTGTATGGGCCTGTGTGTAGTGTAACTCGAGATGGAAGCACCCATAGCTGTATGGACCTGTGTGTAGTGTAACTCGAGATGGAAGCACCCATAGCTGTATGGACCTGTGTGTAGTGTAACTCGAGATGGAAGCACCCATAGCTGTATGGACCTGTGTGTAGTGTAACTCGGGATGGATGTACCCATAGCTGTATGGACCTGTGTGTAGTGTAACTCGAGATGGAAGCACCCATAACTGTATGGACCTGTGTGTAGTGTAACTCGAGATGGAAGCACCCATAGCTGTATGGACCTGTGTGTAGTGTAACTCGGGATGGATGTACCCATAGCTGTATGGACCTGTGTGTAGTGTAACTCGAGATGGAAGCACCCATAGCTGTATGGACCTGTGTGTAGTGTAACTCGAGATGGAAGCACCCATAGCTGTATGGACCTGTGTGTAGTGTAACTCGAGATGGAAGCAACCATAGCTGTATGGACCTGTGTGTAGTGTAACTCGGGATGGATGCACCCATAGCTGTATGGACCTGTGTGTAGTGTAACTCGAGATGGAAGCACCCATAGCTGTATGGACCTGTGTGTAGTGTAACTCGAGATGGAAGCACCCATAGCTGTATGGACCTGTGTGTAGTGTAACTCGGGATGGATGCACCCATAGCTGTATGGACCTGTGTGTAGTGTAACTCGAGATGGAAGCACCGATAGCTGTATGGACCTGTGTGTAGTGTAACTCGAGATGGAAGCACCCATAGCTGTATGGACCTGTGTGTAGTGTAACTCGAGATGGAAGCACCCATAGCTGTATGGACCTGTGTGTAGTGTAACTCGAGATGGAAGCACCCATAGCTGTATGGACCTGTGTGTAGTGTAACTCGGGATGGATGCACCCATAGCTGTATGGACCTGTGTGTAGTGTAACTCGAGATGGAAGCACCCATAGCTGTATGGACCTGTGTGTAGTGTAACTCGAGATGGAAGCGCCTATAGCTGTATGGACCTGTGTGTAGTGTAACTCGAGATGGAAGCACCCATAGCTGTATGCACCTGTGTGTAGTGTAACTCGAGATGGAAGCACCCATAGCTGTATGGACCTGTGTGTAAGTGTAACTCGAGATGGAAGCACCCATAGCTGTATGGACCTGTGTGTAGTCTAACTCGAGATGGAAGCACCCATAGCTGTATGGACCTGTGTGTAGTGTAACTCGGGATGGATGCACCCATAGCTGTATGGACCTGTGTGTAGTGTAACTCGGGATAGAAGCACCCATAGCTGTATGGACCTGTGTGTAGTGTAACTCGAGATGGAAGCACCCATAGCTGTATGGACCTGTGTGTAGTGTAACTCGGGATGGATGCACCCATAGCTGTATGGACCTGTGTGTAGTGTAACTCGAGATGGAAGCACCCATAGCTGTATGGACCTGTGTGTAGTGTAACTCGGGATGGATGCACCCATAGCTGTATGGACCTGTGTGTAGTGTAATTCGGGATAGAAGCACCCATAGCTGTATGGATCTGTGTGTAGTGTAACTCGGGATGGATGCATCCATAGCTGTATGGACCTGTGTGTAGTGTAACTCGAGATGGAAGCACCCATAGCTGTATGGACCTGTGTGTAGTGTAACTCGGGATGGATGCACCCATAGCTGTATGGACCTGTGTGTAGTGTAACTCGAGATGGAAGCACCCATAGCTGTATGGATCTGTGTGTAGTGTAACTCGGGATGGATGCACCCATAGCTGTATGGACCTGTGTGTAAGTGTAACTCGAGATGGAAGCACCCATAGCTGTATGGACCTGTGTGTAAGTGTAACTCGAGATGGAAGCACCCGTAGCTGTATGGACCTGTGTGTAGTGTAACTCGAGATGGAAGCGCCCATAGCTGTATGGACCTGTGTGTAGTGTAACTCGAGATGGAAGCACCCATAGCTGTATGGACCTGTGTGTAGTGTAACTCGAGATGGAAGCACCCATAGCTGTATGGACCTGTGTGTAAGTGTAACTCGAGATGGAAGCACCCATAGCTGTATGGACCTGTGTGTAGTCTAACTCGAGATGGAAGCACCCATAGCTGTATGGACCTGTGTGTAGTGTAACTCGGGATGGATGCACCCATAGCTGTATGGACCTGTGTGTAGTGTAACTCGGGATAGAAGCACCCATAGCTGTATGGACCTGTGTGTAGTGTAACTCGAGATGGAAGCACCCATAGCTGTATGGACCTGTGTGTAGTGTAACTCGGGATGGATGCACCCATAGCTGTATGGACCTGTGTGTAGTGTAACTCGAGATGGAAGCACCCATAGCTGTATGGACCTGTGTGTAGTGTAACTCGAGATGGAAGCACCCATAGCTGTATGGACCTGTGTGTAGTGTAACTCGAGATGGAAGCACCCATAGCTGTATGGACCTGTGTGTAGTGTAACTCGAGATGGAAGCACCCATAGCTGTATGGACCTGTGTGTAGTGTAACTCGAGATGGAAGCACCCATAGCTGTATGGACCTGTGTGTAGTGTAACTCGGGATGGATGCACCCATAGCTGTATGGACCTGTGTGTAGTGTAACTCGAGATGGAAGCACCCATAGCTGTATGGATCTGTGTGTAGTGTAACTCGGGATGGATGCACCCATAGCTGTATGGACCTGTGTGTAGTGTAACTCGGGATAGAAGCACCCATAGCTGTATGGACCTGTGTGTAGTGTAACTCGAGATGGAAGCACCCATAGCTGTATGGACCTGTGTGTAGTGTAACTCGGGATGGATGCACCCATAGCTGTATGGACCTGTGTGTAGTGTAACTCGAGATGGAAGCACCCATAGCTGTATGGATCTGTGTGTAGTGTAACTCGGGATGGATGCACCCATAGCTGTATGGACCTGTGTGTAAGTGTAACTCGAGATGGAAGCACCCATAGCTGTATGGACCTGTGTGTAAGTGTAACTCGAGATGGAAGCATCCATAGCTGTATGGACCTGTGTGTAGTGTAACTCGAGATGGAAGCACCCATAGCTGTATGGGCCTGTGTGTAGTGTAACTCGAGATGGAAGCACCCATAGCTGTATGGACCTGTGTGTAGTGTAACTCGAGATGGAAGCACCCATAGCTGTATGGACCTGTGTGTAGTGTAACTCGAGATGGAAGCACCCATAGCTGTATGGACCTGTGTGTAGTGTAACTCGAGATGGAAGCACCCATAGCTGTATGGACCTGTGTGTAGTGTAACTCGAGATGGAAGCACCCATAGCTGTATGGACCTGTGTGTAGTGTAACTCGAGATGGAAGCACCCATAGCTGTATGGACCTGTGTGTAGTGTAACTCGAGATGGAAGCACCCATAGCTGTATGGACCTGTGTGTAGTGTAACTCGGGATGGATGTACCCATAGCTGTATGGACCTGTGTGTAGTGTAACTCGAGATGGAAGCACCCATAGCTGTATGGACCTGTGTGTAGTGTAACTCGGGATGGAAGCACACATAGCTGTATGGACCTGTGTGTAGTGTAACTCGGGATGGATGCACCCATAGCTGTATGGACCTGTGTGTAAGTGTAACTCGAGATGGAAGCACCCATAGCTGTATGGACCTGTGTGTAAGTGTAACTCGAGATGGAAGCACCCATAGCTGTATGGACCTGTGTGTAGTGTAACTCAAGATGGAAACACCCATAGCTGTATGGGTTAACTCGAGATGGAAGCACCCATAGCTGTATGGACCTGTGTGTAGTGTAACTCGAGATGGAAGCACCCATAGCTGTATGGACCTGTGTGTAGTGTAACTCGAGATGGAAGCACCCATAGCTGTATGGACCTGTGTGTAGTGTAACTCGAGATGGAAGCACCCATAGCTGTATGGACCTGTGTGTAGTGTAACTCGAGATGGAAGCACCCATAGCTGTATGGACCTGTGTGTAGTGTAACTCGAGATGGAAGCACCCATAGCTGTATGGACCTGTGTGTAGTGTAACTCGAGATGGAAGCACCCATTGCTGTATGGACCTGTGTGTAGTGTAACTCGGGATAGAAGCACCCATAGATGTATGGACCTGTGTGTAGTGTAACTCGAGATGGAAGCACCCATAGCTGTATGGATCTGTGTGTAGTGTAACTCGAGATGGATGCACCCATAGCTGTATGGACCTGTGTGTAGTGTAACTCGAGATGGAAGCACCCATAGCTGTATGGACCTGTGTGTAGTGTAACTCGAGATGGAAGCACCCATAGCTGTATGGACCTGTGTGTAGTGTAACTCGAGATGGAAGCACCCATAGCTGTATGGACCTGTGTGTAGTGTAACTCGAGATGGAAGCACCCATAGCTGTATGGACCTGTGTGTAGTGTAACTCGGGATGGATGCACCCATAGCTGTATGGACCTGTGTGTAGTGTAACTCGAGATGGAAGCACCCATAGCTGTATGGACCTGTGTGTAGTGTAACTCGAGATGGAATGCACCCATAGCTGTATGGACCTGTGTGTAGTGTAACTCGAGATGGAAGCACCCATAGCTGTATGGACCTGTGTGTAGTGTAACTCGAGATGGAAGCACCCATAGCTGTATGGACCTGTGTGTAGTGTAACTCGAGATGGAAGCACCCATAGCTGTATGGACCTGTGTGTAGTGTAACTCGAGATGGAAGCACCCATAGCTGTATGGACCTGTGTGTAGTGTAACTCGAGATGGAAGCACCCATAGCTGTATGGACCTGTGTGTAGTGTAACTCGAGATGGAAGCACCCATAGCTGTATGGACCTGTGTGTAGTGTAACTCGAGATGGATGCACCCATAGCTGTATGGACCTGTGTGTAGTGTAACTCGGGATGGAAGCACCCATAGCTGTATGGACCTGTGTGTAGTGTAACTCGAGATGGAAGCACCCATAGCTGTATGGACCTGTGTGTAGTGTAACTCGAGATGGAAGCACCCATAGCTGTATGGACCTGTGTGTAGTGTAACTCGAGATGGAAGCACCCATAGCTGTATGGACCTGTGTGTAGTGTAACTCGAGATGGAAGCACCCATAGCTGTATGGACCTGTGTGTAGTGTAACTCGAGATGGATGCACCCATAGCTGTATGGACCTGTGTGTAGTGTAACTCGAGATGGAAGCACCCATAGCTGTATGGACCTGTGTGTAGTGTAACTCGAGATGGAAGCACCCATAGCTGTATGGACCTGTGTGTAGTGTAACTCGAGATGGAAGCACCCATAGCTGTATGGACCTGTGTGTAGTGTAACTCGAGATGGAAGCACCCATAGCTGTATGGACCTGTGTGTAGTGTAACTCGAGATGGAAGCACCCATAGCTGTATGGACCTGTGTGTAGTGTAACTCGAGATGGAAGCACCCATAGCTGTATGGACCTGTGTAGTGTACTCGATGAGCACCCATAGCTGTATGGACCTGTGTGTAGTGTAACTCGAGATGGAAGCACCCATAGCTGTATGGACCTGTGTGTAGTGTAACTCGAGATGGAAGCACCCATAGCTGTATGGACCTGTTTGTAGTGTAACTCGAGGTCGATGCACCCATAGCTGTATGGACCTGTGTGTAGTGTAACTCGAGATGGAAGCACCCATAGCTGTATGGACCTGTGTGTAGTGTAACTCGAGATGGATGCACCCATAGCTGTATGGACCTGTGTGTAGTGTAACTCGAGATGGAAGCACCCATAGCTGTATGGACCTGTGTGTAGTGTAACTCGAGATGGAAGCACCCATAGCTGTATGGACCTGTGTGTAGTGTAACTCGAGATGGAAGCATCCATAGCTGTATGGACCTGTGTGTAGTGTAACTCGAGATGGAAGCACACATAGCTGTATGGACCTGTGTGTAGTGTAACTCGAGATGGAAGCACCCATAGCTGTATGGACCTGTGTGTAGTGTAACTCGGGATGGATGCACCCATAGCTGTATGGACCTGTGTGTAGTGTAACTCGAGATGGATGCACCCATAGCTGTATGGACCTGTGTGTAGTGTAACTCGAGATGGAAGCACCCATAGCTGTATGGACCTGTGTGTAGTGTAACTCGAGATGGAAGCACCCATTGCTGTATGGACCTGTGTGTAGTGTAACTCGAGATGGAAGCACCCATAGCTGTATGGACCTGTGTGTAGTGTAACTCGAGATGGAAGCACCCATAGCTGTATGGGCCTGTGTGTAGTGTAACTCGAGATGGAAGCACCCATAGCTGTATGGACCTGTGTGTAGTGTAACTCGGGATGGAAGCACCCATAGCTGTATGGACCTGTGTGTAGTGTAACTCGAGATGGAAGCACCCATAGCTGTATGGACCTGTGTGTAGTGTAACTCGAGATGGAAGCACCCATAGCTGTATGGACCTGTGTGTAGTGTAACTCGAGATGGAAGCACCCATAGCTGTATGGACCTGTGTGTAGTGTAACTCGAGATGGATGCACCCATAGCTGTATGGACCTGTGTGTAGTGTAACTCGAGATGGAAGCACCCATAGCTGTATGGACCTGTGTGTAGTGTAACTCGAGATGGAAGCACCCATAGCTGTATGGACCTGTGTGTAGTGTAACTCGAGATGGAAGCACCCATAGCTGTATGGACCTGTGTGTAGTGTAACTCGAGATGGAAGCACCCATAGCTGTATGGACCTGTGTGTAGTGTAACTCGAGATGGAAGCACCCATAGCTGTATGGACCTGTGTGTAGTGTAACTCGAGATGGAAGCACCCATAGCTGTATGGACCTGTGTGTAGTGTAACTCGAGATGGAAGCACCCATAGCTGTATGGACCTGTGTGTAGTGTAACTCGAGATGGAAGCACCCATAGCTGTATGGACCTGTGTGTAGTGTAACTCGAGATGGAAGCACCCATAGCTGTATGGACCTGTGTGTAGTGTAACTCGAGATGGATGCACCCATAGCTGTATGGACCTGTGTGTAGTGTAACTCGAGATGGAAGCACCCATAGCTGTATGGACCTGTGTGTAGTGTAACTCGAGATGGAAGCACCCATAGCTGTATGGACCTGTGTGTAGTGTAACTCGAGATGGAAGCACCCATAGCTGTATGGACCTGTGTGTAGTGTAACTCGAGATGGAAGCACCCATAGCTGTATGGACCTGTGTGTAGTGTAACTCGAGATGGAAGCACCCATAGCTGTATGGACCTGTGTGTAGTGTAACTCGAGATGGAAGCACCCATAGCTGTATGGACCTGTGTGTAGTGTAACTCGAGATGGAAGCACCCATAGCTGTATGGACCTGTGTGTAGTGTAACTCGAGATGGAAGCACCCATAGCTGTATGGACCTGTGTGTAGTGTAACTCGAGATGGAAGCACCCATAGCTGTATGGACCTGTGTGTAGTGTAACTCGAGATGGAAGCACCCATAGCTGTATGGACCTGTGTGTAGTGTAACTCGGGATGGATGCACCCATAGCTGTATGGACCTGTGTGTAGTGTAACTCGAGATGGAAGCACCCATAGCTGTATGGACCTGTGTGTAGTGTAACTCGAGATGGAAGCACCCATAGCTGTATGGACCTGTGTGTAGTGTAACTCGAGATGGAAGCACCCATAGCTGTATGGACCTGTGTGTAGTGTAACTCGAGATGGAAGCACCCATAGCTGTATGGACCTGTGTGTAGTGTAACTCGAGATGGAAGCACCCATAGCTGTATGGACCTGTGTGTAGTGTAACTCGAGATGGAAGCACCCATAGCTGTATGGACCTGTGTGTAGTGTAACTCGGGATGGATGCACCCATAGCTGTATGGACCTGTGTGTAGTGTAACTCGAGATGGAAGCACCCATAGCTGTATGGACCTGTGTGTAGTGTAACTCGAGATGGAAGCACCCATAGCTGTATGGACCTGTGTGTAGTGTAACTCGAGATGGAAGCACCCATAGCTGTATGGACCTGTGTGTAGTGTAACTCGGGATGGATGCACCCATAGCTGTATGGACCTGTGTGTAGTGTAACTCGAGATGGAAGCACCCATAGCTGTATGGACCTGTGTGTAGTGTAACTCGAGATGGAAGCACCCATAGCTGTATGGACCTGTGTGTAGTGTAACTCGAGATGGAAGCACCCATAGCTGTATGGACCTGTGTGTAGTGTAACTCGAGATGGAAGCACCCATAGCTGTATGGACCTGTGTGTAGTGTAACTCGAGATGGAAGCACCCATAGCTGTATGGACCTGTGTGTAGTGTAACTCGAGATGGAAGCACCCATAGCTGTATGGACCTGTGTGTAGTGTAACTCGAGATGGAAGCACCCATAGCTGTATGGACCTGTGTGTAGTGTAACTCGAGATGGAAGCACCCATAGCTGTATGGACCTGTGTGTAGTGTAACTCGAGATGGAAGCACCCATAGCTGTATGGACCTGTGTGTAGTGTAACTCGAGATGGAAGCACCCATAGCTGTATGGACCTGTGTGTAGTGTAACTCGAGATGGAAGCACCCATAGCTGTATGGACCTGTGTGTAGTGTAACTCGAGATGGAAGCACCCATAGCTGTATGGACCTGTGTGTAGTGTAACTCGGGATGGATGCACCCATAGCTGTATGGACCTGTGTGTAGTGTAACTCGGGATAGAAGCACCCATAGCTGTATGGACCTGTGTGTAGTGTAACTCGAGATGGAAGCACCCATAGCTGTATGGACCTGTGTGTAGTGTAACTCGGGATGGATGCACCCATAGCTGTATGGACCTGTGTGTAGTGTAACTCGAGATGGAAGCACCCATAGCTGTATGGACCTGTGTGTAGTGTAACTCGAGATGGATGCACCCATAGCTGTATGGACCTGTGTGTAGTGTAACTCGGGATAGGAAGCACCCATAGCTGTATGGATCTGTGTGTAGTGTAACTCGAGATGGATGCATCCATAGCTGTATGGACCTGTGTGTAGTGTAACTCGAGATGGAAGCACCCATAGCTGTATGGACCTGTGTGTAGTGTAACTCGGGATGGATGCACCCATAGCTGTATGGACCTGTGTGTAGTGTAACTCGAGATGGAAGCACCCATAGCTGTATGGACCTGTGTGTAGTGTAACTCGGATGGATGCACCCATAGCTGTATGGACCTGTGTGTAGTGTAACTCGGGATGGATGCACCCATAGCTGTATGGACCTGTGTGTAAGTGTAACTCGAGATGGAAGCACCCATAGCTGTATGGACCTGTGTGTAAGTGTAACTCGAGATGGAAGCACCCATAGCTGTATGGACCTGTGTGTAGTGTAACTCGAGATGGAAGCGCCCATAGCTGTATGGACCTGTGTGTAGTGTAACTCGAGATGGAAGCACCCATAGCTGTATGGACCTGTGTGTAGTGTAACTCGAGATGGAAGCACCCATAGCTGTATGGACCTGTGTGTAAGTGTAACTCGAGATGGAAGCACCCATAGCTGTATGGACCTGTGTGTAGTCGTAACTCGAGATGGAAGCACCCATAGCTGTATGGACCTGTGTGTAGTGTAACTCGGGATGGATGCACCCATAGCTGTATGGACCTGTGTGTAGTGTAACTCGAGATAGAAGCACCCATAGCTGTATGGACCTGTGTGTAGTGTAACTCGAGATGGAAGCACCCATAGCTGTATGGACCTGTGTGTAGTGTAACTCGGGATGGATGCACCCATAGCTGTATGGACCTGTGTGTAGTGTAACTCGAGATGGAAGCACCCATAGCTGTATGGACCTGTGTGTAGTGTAACTCGAGATGGAAGCACCCATAGCTGTATGGACCTGTGTGTAGTGTAACTCGAGATGGAAGCACCCATAGCTGTATGGACCTGTGTGTAGTGTAACTCGAGATGGAAGCACCCATAGCTGTATGGACCTGTGTGTAGTGTAACTCGAGATGGAAGCACCCATAGCTGTATGGACCTGTGTGTAGTGTAACTCGAGATGGAAGCACCCATAGCTGTATGGACCTGTGTGTAGTGTAACTCGAGATGGAAGCACCCATAGCTGTATGGACCTGTGTGTAGTGTAACTCGAGATGGAAGCACCCATAGCTGTATGGACCTGTGTGTAGTGTAACTCGAGATGGAAGCACCCATAGCTGTATGGACCTGTGTGTAGTGTAACTCGAGATGGAAGCACCCATAGCTGTATGGACCTGTGTGTAGTGTAACTCGGGATGGATGCACCCATAGCTGTATGGACCTGTGTGTAGTGTAACTCGAGATGGAAGCACCCATAGCTGTATGGATCTGTGTGTAGTGTAACTCGAGATGGATGCACCCATAGCTGTATGGACCTGTGTGTAAGTGTAACTCGAGATGGAAGCACCCATAGCTGTATGGACCTGTGTGTAAGTGTAACTCGAGATGGAAGCACCCATAGCTGTATGGACCTGTGTGTAGTGTAACTCGAGATGGAAGCACCCATAGCTGTATGGACCTGTGTGTAGTGTAACTCGAGATGGAAGCACCCATAGCTGTATGGACCTGTGTGTAGTGTAACTCGAGATGGAAGCACCCATAGCTGTATGGACCTGTGTGTAGGTAACTCGAGATGGAAGCACCCATAGCTGTATGGACTGTGTGTAGTGTAACTCGGGATGGATGCACCCATAGCTGTATGGGACCTGTGTGTAGTGTAACTCGAGATG